>NW_027446937.1:0-40949 GCF_038048845.1 Mixophyes fleayi | reverse complement strand
TATTTCTTCATTGCCGTCCAAAAACAACGCTTTTTTACACTCCTGTCTCCCTTTCTCTTGGAAACAATGACTTACATCAATCCTTTTACATAATTCTTGTTTCTCATTTCTAACATTGCCCACAATTATCAACTTTCTAAGTCTTTCTGAGCAGGAGAAATCGCAAAATATAGTCATTTCTTCATTGCCGTCCAAAAACAACGCTTTTTTACACTCCTGTCTCCCCTTCTCCTGGAAACAATGACTTACATCAATACTTTTACATAATTCTTGTTTCTCCTGACATTTCTAACATTGCCCACAATTATCAACTTTCTAAGTCTTTCTGAGCAAGAGAAATCGCAAAACAGTCATTTATTCATTGCCGTCCAAAAACAATGCTTTTTTACACTCCAGTCTCCCTTTCTCTTGGAAACAATGACTTACATCAATCCTTTTACATAATTCTTGTTTCTCCTGACATTTCTAACATTGCCCACAATTATCAACTTCCTAAGTCTTTTTGAGCAGGAGAAATCGCAGAACATAGTCATTTCTTCATTGCAGTCCAAAAACAACGCTTTTTTACACTCCTGTCTCCCTTTCTCTTGGAAACAATGACTTACATCAATACTTTTACATAATTCTTATTTCTCCTGACATTTCTAACATTGCCCACAATTATCAACTTTCTAAGTCTTTTTGAGCAGGAGAAATCGCAGAACATAGTCATTTCTTCATTGCAGTCCAAAAACAACGCTTTTTTACACTCCTGTCTCCATTTCTCTTGGAAACAATGACTTACATCAATCCTTTTACATAATTCTTGTTTCTCCTGACATTTCTAACATTGCCCACAATTATCAACTTTCTAAGTCTTTCTGAGCAGGAGAAACCGCAAAATATAGTCATTTCTTCATTGCCGTCCAAAAACAACGCTTTTTTACACTCCTGTCTCCCTTTCTCCTGGAAACAATGACTTACATCAATCCTTTTACATAATTCTTGTTTCTCATGACATTTCTAACATTGCCCACAATTATCAACTTTCTAAGTCTTTCTGAGCAGGAGAAATCGCAAAACATAGTCATTTCTTCATTGCCGTCCAAAAACAACACTTTTTTACACTCCTGTCTCCCTTTCTCTTGGAAACAATGACTTACATCAATACTTTTACATAATTCTTGTTTCTCCTGACATTTCTAACATTGCCCACAATTATCAACTTTCTAAGTCTTTCTGAGCAAGAGAAATCGCAAAACAGTCATTTATTCATTGCGTCCAAAAACAATGCTTTTTTACACTCCAGTCTCCCTTTCTCTTGGAAACAATGACTTACATCAATCCTTTTACATAATTCTTGTTTCTCATGACATTTCTAACATTGTCCACAATTATCAACTTTCTAAGTCTTTCTGAGCAGGAGAAATCGCAAAACATAGTCATTTCTTCATTGCAGTCCAAAAACAACGCTTTTTTACACTCCAGTCTCCCTTTCTCTTGGAAACAATGACTTACATCAATCCTTTTACATAATTCTTGTTTCTCCTGACATTTCTAACATTGCCCACAATTATCAACTTTCTAAGTCTTTCTGAGCAGGAGAAATCGCAAAATATAGTCATTTCTTCATTGCCGTCCAAAAACAACGCTTTTTTACACTCCTGTCTCCCTTTCTCCTGGAAACAATGACTTACATCAATCCTTTTACATAATTCTTGTTTCTCATGACATTTCTAACATTGCCCACAATTATCAACTTTCTAAGTCTTTCTGAGCAGTAGAAATCGCAAAATATAGTAATTTCTTCATTGCCGTCCAAAAACAACGCTTTTTTACACTCCTGTCTCCCCTTCTCCTGGAAACAATGACTTACATCAATCCTTTTACATAATTCTTGTTTCTCATGACATTTCTAACATTGCCAACAATTATCAACTTTCTAAGTCTTTCTGAGCAAGAGAAATCGCAAAACAGTCATTTATTCATTGCCGTCCAAAAACAATGCTTTTTTACACTCCAGTCTCCCTTTCTCTTGGAAACAATGACTTACATCAATCCTTTTACATAATTCTTGTTTCTCCTGACATTTCTAACATTGCCCACAAATATCAACTTTCTAAGTCTTTCTGAGCAGGAGAAATCGCAGAACATAGTCATTTCTTCATTGCAGTCCAAAAACAACGCTTTTTTTACACTCCAGTCTCCCTTTCTCTTGGAAACAATGACTTACATCAATCCTTTTACATAATTCTTGTTTCTCATGACATTTCTAACATTGTCCACAATTATCAACTTTCTAAGTCTTTCTGAGCAGGAGAAATCGCAAAACATAGTCATTTCTTCATTGCAGTCCAAAAACAACGCTTTTTTACACTCCAGTCTCCCTTTCTCTTGGAAACAATGACTTACATCAATCCTTTTACATAATTCTTGTTTCTCCTGACATTTCTAACATTGCCCACAATTATCAACTTTCTAAGTCTTTCTGAGCAGGAGAAACCGCAAAATATAGTCATTTCTTCATTGCCGTCCAAAAACAACGCTTTTTTACACTCCTGTCTCCCTTTCTCCTGGAAACAATGACTTACATCAATCCTTTTACATAATTCTTGTTTCTCATGACATTTCTAACATTGCCCACAATTATCAACTTTCTAAGTCTTTCTGAGCAGGAGAAATCGCAAAACATAGTCATTTCTTCATTGCCGTCCAAAAACAACGCTTTTTTACCACTCCTGTCTCCCTTTCTCTTGGAAACAATGACTTACATCAATACTTTTACATAATTCTTGTTTCTCCTGACATTTCTAACATTGCCCACAATTATCAACTTTCTAAGTCTTTCTGAGCAAGAGAAATCGCAAAACAGTCATTTATTCATTGCCGTCCAAAAACAATGCTTTTTTACACTCCAGTCTCCCTTTCTCTTGGAAACAATGACTTACATCAATCCTTTTACATAATTCTTGTTTCTCCTGACATTTCTAACATTGCCCACAATTATCAACTTCCTAAGTCTTTTTGAGCAGGAGAAATCGCAGAACATAGTCATTTCTTCATTGCAGTCCAAAAACAACGCTTTTTTACACTCCAGTCTCCATTTCTCTTGGAAACAATGACTTACATCAATCCTTTTACATAATTCTTGTTTCTCCTGACATTTCTAACATTGCCCACAATTATCAACTTTCTAAGTCTTTCTGAGCAGGAGAAACCGCAAAATATAGTCATTTCTTCATTGCCATCCAAAAACAACGCTTTTTTACACTCCTGTCTCCCTTTCTCTTGGAACAATGACTTACATCAATACTTTTACATAATTCTTGTTTCTCCTGACATTTCTAACATTGCCCACAATTATCAACTTTCTAAGTCTTTTTGAGCAGGAGAAATCGCAGAACATAGTCATTTCTTCATTGCAGTCCAAAAACAACGCTTTTTTACACTCCAGTCTCCCTTTCTCTTGGAAACAATGACTTACATCAATCCTTTTACATAATTCTTGTTTCTCCTGACATTTCTAACATTGCCCACAATTATCAACTTTCTAAGTCTTTCTGAGCAGGAGAAATCGCAAAATATAGTCATTTCTTCATTGCCGTCCAAAAACAACGCATTTTTACACTCCTGTCTCCCTTTCTCCTGGAAACAATGACTTACATCAATCCTTTTACATAATTCTTGTTTCTCATGACATTTCTAACATTGCCCACAATTATCAACTTTCTAAGTCTTTTTGAGCAGGAGAAATCGCAGAACATAGTCATTTCTTCATTGCAGTCCAAAAACAACGCTTTTTTACACTCCTGTCTCCATTTTTCTTGGAAACAATGACTTACATCAATCCTTTTACATAATTCTTGTTTCTCATGACATTTCTAACATTGCCCACAATTATCTACTTTCTAAGTCTTTCTGAGCAGGAGAAATCGCAAAATATAGTAATTTCTTCATTGCCGTCCAAAAACAACGCTTTTTTACACTCCTGTCTCCCCTTCTCCTGGAAACAATGACTTACATCAATCCTTTTACATAATTCTTGTTTCTCATGACATTTCTAACATTGCCCACAATTATCAACTTTCTAAGTCTTTCTGAGCAAGAGAAATCGCAAAACAGTCATTTATTCATTGCCGTCCAAAAACAATGCTTTTTTACACTCCAGTCTCCCTTTCTCTTGGAAACAATGACTTACATCAATCCTTTTACATAATTCTTGTTTCTCCTGACATTTCTAACATTGCCCACAATTATCAACTTTCTAAGTCTTTTTGAGCAGGAGAAATCGCAGAACATAGTCATTTCTTCATTGCAGTCCAAAAACAACGCTTTTTTACACTCCTGTCTCCATTTCTCTTGGAAACAATGACTTACATCAATCCTTTTACATAATTCTTGTTTCTCCTGACATTTCTAACATTGCCCACAATTATCAACTTTCTAAGTCTTTCTGAGCAGGAGAAACCGCAAAATATAGTCATTTCTTCATTGCCGTCCAAAAACAACGCTTTTTTACACTCCTGTCTCCCTTTCTCCTGGAAACAATGACTTACATCAATCCTTTTACATAATTCTTGTTTCTCATGACATTTCTAACATTGCCCACAATTATCAACTTTCTAAGTCTTTCTGAGCAGGAGAAATCGCAAAACATAGTCATTTCTTCATTGCCGTCCAAAAACAACACTTTTTTACACTCCTGTCTCCCTTTCTCTTGGAAACAATGACTTACATCAATACTTTTACATAATTCTTGTTTCTCCTGACATTTCTAACTTTGCCCACAATTATCAACTTTCTAAGTCTTTTTGAGCAGGAGAAATCGCAGAACATAGTCATTTCTTCATTGCAGTCCAAAAACAACACTTTTTTACACTCCAGTCTCCCTTTCTCTTGGAAACAATGACTTACATCAATCCTTTTACATAATTCTTGTTTCTCCTGACATTTCTAACATTGCCCACAATTATCAACTTTCTAAGTCTTTCTGAGCAGGAGAAACCGCAAAATATAGTCATTTCTTCATTGCCGTCCAAAAACAACGCTTTTTTACACTCCTGTCTCCCTTTCTCCTGGAAACAATGACTTACATCAATCCTTTTACATAATTCTTGTTTCTCATGACATTTCTAACATTGCCCACAATTATCAACTTTCTAAGTCTTTCTGAGCAGGAGAAATCGCAAAACATAGTCATTTCTTCATTGCCGTCCAAAAACAACACTTTTTTACACTCCTGTCTCCCTTTCTCTTGGAAACAATGACTTACATCAATACTTTTACATAATTCTTGTTTCTCCTGACATTTCTAACTTTGCCCACAATTATCAACTTTCTAAGTCTTTTTGAGCAGGAGAAATCGCAGAACATAGTCATTTCTTCATTGCAGTCCAAAAACAACGCTTTTTTACACTCCAGTCTCCCTTTCTCTTGGAAACAATGACTTACATCAATCCTTTTACATAATTCTTGTTTCTCCTGACATTTCTAACATTGCCCACAATTATCAACTTTCTAAGTCTTTCTGAGCAGGAGAAACCGCAAAATATAGTCATTTCTTCATTGCCGTCCAAAAACAACACTTTTTTACACTCCTGTCTCCCTTTCTCCTGGAAACAATGACTTACATCAATCCTTTTACATAATTCTTGTTTCTCCTGACATTTCTAACATTGCCCACAATTATCAACTTTCTAAGTCTTTCTGAGCAAGAGAAATCGCAAAACAGTCATTTATTCATTGCCGTCCAAAAACAATGCTTTTTTACACTCCAGTCTCCCTTTCTCTTGGAAACAATGACTTACATCAATCCTTTTACATAATTCTTGTTTCTCCTGACATTTCTAACATTGCCCACAATTATCAACTTCCTAAGTCTTTTTGAGCAGGAGAAATCGCAGAACATAGTCATTTCTTCATTGCAGTCCAAAAACAACGCTTTTTTACACTCCTGTCTCCATTTCTCTTGGAAACAATGACTTACATCAATCCTTTTACATAATTCTTGTTTCTCCTGACATTTCTAACATTGCCCACAATTATCAACTTTCTAAGTCTTTCTGAGCAGGAGAAACCGCAAAATATAGTCATTTCTTCATTGCCGTCCAAAAACAACGCTTTTTTACACTCCTGTCTCCCTTTCTCTTGGAAACAATGACTTACATCAATACTTTTACATAATTCTTATTTCTCCTGACATTTCTAACATTGCCCACAATTATCAACTTTCTAAGTCTTTTTGAGCAGGAGAAATCGCAGAACATAGTCATTTCTTCATTGCAGTCCAAAAACAACGCTTTTTTACACTCCTGTCTCCATTTCTCTTGGAAACAATGACTTACATCAATCCTTTTACATAATTCTTGTTTCTCCTGACATTTCTAACATTGCCCACAATTATCAACTTTCTAAGTCTTTCTGAGCAGGAGAAACCGCAAAATATAGTCATTTCTTCATTGCCGTCCAAAAACAACGCTTTTTTACACTCCTGTCTTCCTTTCTCCTGGAAACAATGACTTACATCAATCCTTTTACATAATTCTTGTTTCTCATGACATTTCTAACATTGCTAACAATTATCAACTTTCTAAGTCTTTCTGAGCAGGAGAAATCGCAAAACATAGTCATTTCTTCATTGCCGTCCAAAAACAACACTTTTTTACACTCCTGTCTCCCTTTCTCTTGGAAACAATGACTTACATCAATACTTTTACATAATTCTTGTTTCTCCTGACATTTCTAACATTGCCCACAATTATCAACTTTCTAAGTCTTTCTGAGCAGGAGAAACCGCAAAATATAGTCATTTCTCCATTGCCGTCCAAAAACAACGCTTTTTTACACTCCTGTCTCCCTTTCTTCTGGAAACAATGACTTACATCAATCCTTTTACATAATTCTTGTTTCTCATGACATTTCTAACATTGCCCACAATTATCAACTTTCTAAGTCTTTCTGAGCAAGAGAAATCGCAAAACAGTCATTTATTCATTGCCGTCCAAAAACAATGCTTTTTTACACTCCAGTCTCCCTTTCTCTTGGAAACAATGACTTACATCAATCCTTTTACATAATTCTTGTTTCTCCTGACATTTCTAACATTGCCCACAATTATCAACTTTCTAAGTCTTTCTGAGCAGGAGAAATCGCAAAACATAGTCATTTCTTCATTGCAGTCCAAAAACAACGCTTTTTTACACTCCAGTCTCCCTTTCTCCTGGAAACAATGACTTACATCAATCCTTTTACATAATTCTTGTTTCTCCTGACATTTCTAACATTGCCCACAAATATCAACTTTCTAAGTCTTTCTGAGCAGGAGAAATCGCAAAATATAGTCATTTCTTCATTGCCGTCCAAAAACAACGCTTTTTTACACTCCTGTCTCGCTTTCTCCTGGAAACAATGACTTACATCAATCCTTTAACATAATTCTTGTTTCTCATGACATTTCTAACATTGCCCACAATTATCAACTTTCTAAGTCTTTCTGAGCAAGAGAAATCGCAAAACAGTCATTTATTCATTGCCGTCCAAAAACAATGCTTTTTTACACTCCAGTCTCCCTTTCTCTTGGAAACAATGACTTACATCAATACTTTTACATAATTCTTGTTTCTCCTGACATTTCTAACATTGCCCACAATTATCAACTTTCTAAGTCTTTCTGAGCAGGAGAAATCGCAAAACATAGTCATTTCTTCATTGCAGTCCAAAAACAACGCTTTTTTACACTCCTGTCTCCCTTTCTCTTGGAAACAATGACTTACATCAATACTTTTACATAATTCTTGTTTCTCCTGACATTTCTAACATTGCCCACAATTATCAACTTTCTAAGTCTTTCTGAGCAAGAGAAATCGCAAAACAGTCATTTATTCATTGCCGTCCAAAAACAATGCTTTTTTACACTCCAGTCTCCCTTTCTCTTGGAAACAATGACTTACATCAATCCTTTTACATAATTCTTGTTTCTCCTGACATTTCTAACATTGCCCACAATTATCAACTTCCTAAGTCTTTTTGAGCAGGAGAAATCGCAGAACATAGTCATTTCTTCATTGCAGTCCAAAAACAACGCTTTTTTACACTCCTGTCTCCATTTCTCTTGGAAACAATGACTTACATCAATCCTTTTACATAATTCTTGTTTCTCCTGACATTTCTAACATTGCCCACAATTATCAACTTTCTAAGTCTTTCTGAGCAGGAGAAACCGCAAAATATAGTCATTTCTTCATTGCCGTCCAAAAACAACGCTTTTTTACACTCCTGTCTCCCTTTCTCTTGGAAACAATGACTTACATCAATACTTTTACATAATTCTTATTTCTCCTGACATTTCTAACATTGCCCACAATTATCAACTTTCTAAGTCTTTTTGAGCAGGAGAAATCGCAGAACATAGTCATTTCTTCATTGCAGTCCAAAAACAACGCTTTTTTACACTCCTGTCTCCATTTCTCTTGGAAACAATGACTTACATCAATCCTTTTACATAATTCTTGTTTCTCCTGACATTTCTAACATTGCCCACAATTATCAACTTTCTAAGTCTTTCTGAGCAGGAGAAACCGCAAAATATAGTCATTTCTTCATTGCCGTCCAAAAACAACGCTTTTTTACACTCCTGTCTTCCTTTCTCCTGGAAACAATGACTTACATCAATCCTTTTACATAATTCTTGTTTCTCCTGACATTTCTAACATTGCCCACAATTATCAACTTTCTAAGTCTTTCTGAGCAGGAGAAACCGCAAAATATAGTCATTTCTCCATTGCCGTCCAAAAACAACGCTTTTTTACACTCCTGTCTCCCTTTCTTCTGGAAACAATGACTTACATCAATCCTTTTACATAATTGTTGTTTCTCATGACATTTCTAACATTGCCCACAATTATCAACTTTCTAAGTCTTTCTGAGCAAGAGAAATCGCAAAACAGTCATTTATTCATTGCCGTCCAAAAACAATGCTTTTTTACACTCCAGTCTCCCTTTCTCTTGGAAACAATGACTTACATCAATCCTTTTACATAATTCTTGTTTCTCCTGACATTTCTAACATTGCCCACAAATATCAACTTTCTAAGTCTTTCTGAGCAGGAGAAATCGCAAAACATAGTCATTTCTTCATTGCCGTCCAAAAACAACACTTTTTTACACTCCTGTCTCCCTTTCTCTTGGAAACAATGACTTACATCAATACTTTTACATAATTCTTGTTTCTCCTGACATTTCTAACATTGCCCACAATTATCAACTTTCTAAGTCTTTTTGAGCAGGAGAAATCGCAGAACATAGTCATTTCTTCATTGCAGTCCAAAAACAACACTTTTTTACACTCCAGTCTCCCTTTCTCTTGGAAACAATGACTTACATCAATCCTTTTACATAATTCTTGTTTCTCCTGACATTTCTAACATTGCCCACAATTATCAACTTTCTAAGTCTTTCTGAGCAGGAGAAACCGCAAAATATAGTCATTTCTTCATTGCCGTCCAAAAACAACGCTTTTTTACACTCCTGTCTCCCTTTCTCCTGGAAACAATGACTTACATCAATCCTTTTACATAATTCTTGTTTCTCATGACATTTCTAACATTGCCCACAATTATCAACTTTCTAAGTCTTTCTGAGCAGGAGAAATCGCAAAACATAGTCATTTCTTCATTGCCGTCCAAAAACAACACTTTTTTACACTCCTGTCTCCCTTTCTCTTGGAAACAATGACTTACATCAATACTTTTACATAATTCTTGTTTCTCCTGACATTTCTAACTTTGCCCACAATTATCAACTTTCTAAGTCTTTTTGAGCAGGAGAAATCGCAGAACATAGTCATTTCTTCATTGCAGTCCAAAAACAACGCTTTTTTACACTCCAGTCTCCCTTTCTCTTGGAAACAATGACTTACATCAATCCTTTTACATAATTCTTGTTTCTCCTGACATTTCTAACATTGCCCACAATTATCAACTTTCTAAGTCTTTCTGAGCAGGAGAAACCGCAAAATATAGTCATTTCTTCATTGCCGTCCAAAAACAACACTTTTTTACACTCCTGTCTCCCTTTCTCCTGGAAACAATGACTTACATCAATCCTTTTACATAATTCTTGTTTCTCCTGACATTTCTAACATTGCCCACAATTATCAACTTTCTAAGTCTTTCTGAGCAAGAGAAATCGCAAAACAGTCATTTATTCATTGCCGTCCAAAAACAATGCTTTTTTACACTCCAGTCTCCCTTTCTCTTGGAAACAATGACTTACATCAATCCTTTTACATAATTCTTGTTTCTCCTGACATTTCTAACATTGCCCACAATTATCAACTTCCTAAGTCTTTTTGAGCAGGAGAAATCGCAGAACATAGTCATTTCTTCATTGCAGTCCAAAAACAACGCTTTTTTACACTCCTGTCTCCATTTCTCTTGGAAACAATGACTTACATCAATCCTTTTACATAATTCTTGTTTCTCCTGACATTTCTAACATTGCCCACAATTATCAACTTTCTAAGTCTTTCTGAGCAGGAGAAACCGCAAAATATAGTCATTTCTTCATTGCCGTCCAAAAACAACGCTTTTTTACACTCCTGTCTCCCTTTCTCTTGGAAACAATGACTTACATCAATACTTTTACATAATTCTTATTTCTCCTGACATTTCTAACATTGCCCACAATTATCAACTTTCTAAGTCTTTTTGAGCAGGAGAAATCGCAGAACATAGTCATTTCTTCATTGCAGTCCAAAAACAACGCTTTTTTACACTCCTGTCTCCATTTCTCTTGGAAACAATGACTTACATCAATCCTTTTACATAATTCTTGTTTCTCCTGACATTTCTAACATTGCCCACAATTATCAACTTTCTAAGTCTTTCTGAGCAGGAGAAACCGCAAAATATAGTCATTTCTTCATTGCCGTCCAAAAACAACGCTTTTTTACACTCCTGTCTTCCTTTCTCCTGGAAACAATGACTTACATCAATCCTTTTACATAATTCTTGTTTCTCATGACATTTCTAACATTGCTAACAATTATCAACTTTCTAAGTCTTTCTGAGCAGGAGAAATCGCAAAACATAGTCATTTCTTCATTGCCGTCCAAAAACAACACTTTTTTACACTCCTGTCTCCCTTTCTCTTGGAAACAATGACTTACATCAATACTTTTACATAATTCATGTTTCTCCTGACATTTCTAACATTGCCCACAATTATCAACTTTCTAAGTCTTTTTGAGCAGGAGAAATCGCAGAACATAGTCATTTCTTCATTGCAGTCCAAAAACAACGCTTTTTTACACTCCTGTCTCCCTTTCTTCTGGAAACAATGACTTACATCAATCCTTTTACATAATTCTTGTTTCTCATGACATTTCTAACATTGCCCACAATTATCAACTTTCTAAGTCTTTCTGAGCAAGAGAAATCGCAAAACAGTCATTTATTCATTGCCGTCCAAAAACAATGCTTTTTTACACTCCAGTCTCCCTTTCTCTTGGAAACAATGACTTACATCAATCCTTTTACATAATTCTTGTTTCTCATGACATTTCTAACATTGTCCACAATTATCAACTTTCTAAGTCTTTCTGAGCAGGAGAAATCGCAAAACATAGTCATTTCTTCATTGCAGTCCAAAAACAACGCTTTTTTACACTCCAGTCTCCCTTTCTCTTGGAAACAATGACTTACATCAATCCTTTTACATAATTCTTGTTTCTCCTGACATTTCTAACATTGCCCACAATTATCAACTTTCTAAGTCTTTCTGAGCAGGAGAAACCGCAAAATATAGTCATTTCTTCATTGCCGTCCAAAAACAACACTTTTTTACACTCCTGTCTCCCTTTCTCCTGGAAACAATGACTTACATCAATCCTTTTACATAATTCTTGTTTCTCATGACATTTCTAACATTGCCCACAATTATCAACTTTCTAAGTCTTTCTGAGCAGGAGAAATCGCAAAACATAGTCATTTCTTCATTGCCGTCCAAAAACAACACTTTTTTACACTCCTGTCTCCCTTTCTCTTGGAAACAATGACTTACATCAATACTTTTACATAATTCTTGTTTCTCCTGACATTTCTAACATTGCCCACAATTATCAACTTTCTAAGTCTTTCTGAGCAAGAGAAATCGCAAAACAGTCATTTATTCATTGCCGTCCAAAAACAATGCTTTTTTACACTCCAGTCTCCCTTTCTCTTGGAAACAATGACTTACATCAATCCTTTTACATAATTCTTGTTTCTCCTGACATTTCTAACATTGCCCACAATTATCAACTTCCTAAGTCTTTTTGAGCAGGAGAAATCGCAGAACATAGTCATTTCTTCATTGCAGTCCAAAAACAACGCTTTTTTACACTCCTGTCTCCATTTCTCTTGGAAACAATGACTTACATCAATCCTTTTACATAATTCTTGTTTCTCCTGACATTTCTAACATTGCCCACAATTATCAACTTTCTAAGTCTTTCTGAGCAGGAGAAACCGCAAAATATAGTCATTTCTTCATTGCCGTCCAAAAACAACGCTTTTTTACACTCCTGTCTCCCTTTCTCTTGGAAACAATGACTTACATCAATACTTTTACATAATTCTTATTTCTCCTGACATTTCTAACATTGCCCACAATTATCAACTTTCTAAGTCTTTTTGAGCAGGAGAAATCGCAGAACATAGTCATTTCTTCATTGCAGTCCAAAAACAACGCTTTTTTACACTCCTGTCTCCATTTCTCTTGGAAACAATGACTTACATCAATCCTTTTACATAATTCTTGTTTCTCCTGACATTTCTAACATTGCCCACAATTATCAACTTTCTAAGTCTTTCTGAGCAGGAGAAACCGCAAAATATAGTCATTTCTTCATTGCCGTCCAAAAACAACGCTTTTTTACACTCCTGTCTTCCTTTCTCCTGGAAACAATGACTTACATCAATCCTTTTACATAATTCTTGTTTCTCCTGACATTTCTAACATTGCCCACAATTATCAACTTTCTAAGTCTTTCTGAGCAGGAGAAACCGCAAAATATAGTCATTTCTCCATTGCCGTCCAAAAACAACGCTTTTTTACACTCCTGTCTCCCTTTCTTCTGGAAACAATGACTTACATCAATCCTTTTACATAATTCTTGTTTCTCATGACATTTCTAACATTGCCCACAATTATCAACTTTCTAAGTCTTTCTGAGCAAGAGAAATCGCAAAACAGTCATTTATTCATTGCCGTCCAAAAACAATGCTTTTTTACACTCCAGTCTCCCTTTCTCTTGGAAACAATGACTTACATCAATCCTTTTACATAATTCTTGTTTCTCCTGACATTTCTAACATTGCCCACAAATATCAACTTTCTAAGTCTTTCTGAGCAGGAGAAATCGCAAAACATAGTCATTTCTTCATTGCCGTCCAAAAACAACACTTTTTTACACTCCTGTCTCCCTTTCTCTTGGAAACAATGACTTACATCAATACTTTTACATAATTCTTGTTTCTCCTGACATTTCTAACATTGCCCACAATTATCAACTTTCTAAGTCTTTTTGAGCAGGAGAAATCGCAGAACATAGTCATTTCTTCATTGCAGTCCAAAAACAACGCTTTTTTACACTCCTGTCTCCATTTCTCTTGGAAACAATGACTTACATCAATCCTTTTACATAATTCTTGTTTCTCCTGACATTTCTAACATTGCCCACAATTATCAACTTTCTAAGTCTTTCTGAGCAGGAGAAATCGCAAAACATAGTCATTTCTTCATTGCAGTCCAAAAACAACGCTTTTTTACACTCCAGTCTCCCTTTCTCTTGGAAACAATGACTTACATCAATCCTTTTACATAATTCTTGTTTCTCCTGACATTTCTAACATTGCCCACAATTATCAACTTTCTAAGTCTTTCTGAGCAGGAGAAACCGCAAAATATAGTCATTTCTTCATTGCCGTCCAAAAACAACACTTTTTTACACTCCTGTCTCCCTTTCTCCTGGAAACAATGACTTACATCAATCCTTTTACATAATTCTTGTTTCTCATGACATTTCTAACATTGCCCACAATTATCAACTTTCTAAGTCTTTCTGAGCAGGAGAAATCGCAAAACATAGTCATTTCTTCATTGCCGTCCAAAAACAACACTTTTTTACACTCCTGTCTCCCTTTCTCTTGGAAACAATGACTTACATCAATACTTTTACATAATTCTTGTTTCTCCTGACATTTCTAACATTGCCCACAATTATCAACTTTCTAAGTCTTTCTGAGCAAGAGAAATCGCAAAACAGTCATTTATTCATTGCCGTCCAAAAACAATGCTTTTTTACACTCCAGTCTCCCTTTCTCTTGGAAACAATGACTTACATCAATCCTTTTACATAATTCTTGTTTCTCATGACATTTCTAACATTGTCCACAATTATCAACTTTCTAAGTCTTTCTGAGCAGGAGAAATCGCAAAACATAGTCATTTCTTCATTGCAGTCCAAAAACAACGCTTTTTTACACTCCAGTCTCCCTTTCTCTTGGAAACAATGACTTACATCAATCCTTTTACATAATTCTTGTTTCTCCTGACATTTCTAACATTGCCCACAATTATCAACTTTCTAAGTCTTTCTGAGCAGGAGAAATCGCAAAATATAGTCATTTCTTCATTGCCGTCCAAAAACAACGCTTTTTTACACTCCTGTCTCCCTTTCTCCTGGAAACAATGACTTACATCAATCCTTTTACATAATTCTTGTTTCTCATGACATTTCTAACATTGCCCACAATTATCAACTTTCTAAGTCTTTCTGAGCAGTAGAAATCGCAAAATATAGTAATTTCTTCATTGCCGTCCAAAAACAACGCTTTTTTACACTCCTGTCTCCCCTTCTCCTGGAAACAATGACTTACATCAATCCTTTTACATAATTCTTGTTTCTCATGACATTTCTAACATTGCCAACAATTATCAACTTTCTAAGTCTTTCTGAGCAAGAGAAATCGCAAAACAGTCATTTATTCATTGCCGTCCAAAAACAATGCTTTTTTACACTCCAGTCTCCCTTTCTCTTGGAAACAATGACTTACATCAATCCTTTTACATAATTCTTGTTTCTCCTGACATTTCTAACATTGCCCACAAATATCAACTTTCTAAGTCTTTCTGAGCAGGAGAAATCGCAGAACATAGTCATTTCTTCATTGCAGTCCAAAAACAACGCTTTTTTACACTCCAGTCTCCCTTTCTCTTGGAAACAATGACTTACATCAATCCTTTTACATATTTCTTGTTTCTCATGACATTTCTAACTTTGTCCACAATTATCAACTTTCTAAGTCTTTCTGAGCAGGAGAAATCGCAAAACATAGTCATTTCTTCATTGCAGTCCAAAGACAACGCTTTTTTACACTCCAGTCTCCCTTTCTCTTGGAAACAATGACTTACATCAATCCTTTTACATAATTCTTGTTTCTCCTGACATTTCTAACATTGCCCACAATTATCAACTTTCTAAGTCTTTCTGAGCAGGAGAAACCGCAAAATATAGTCATTTCTTCATTGCCGTCCAAAAACAACGCTTTTTTACACTCCTGTCTCCCTTTCTCCTGGAAACAATGACTTACATCAATCCTTTTACATAATTCTTGTTTCTCATGACATTTCTAACATTGCCCACAATTATCAACTTTCTAAGTCTTTCTGAGCAGGAGAAATCGCAAAACATAGTCATTTCTTCATTGCCGTCCAAAAACAACGCTTTTTTACACTCCTGTCTCCCTTTCTCTTGGAAACAATGACTTACATCAATACTTTTACATAATTCTTGTTTCTCCTGACATTTCTAACATTGCCCACAATTATCAACTTTCTAAGTCTTTCTGAGCAAGAGAAATCGCAAAACAGTCATTTATTCATTGCCGTCCAAAAACAATGCTTTTTTACACTCCAGTCTCCCTTTCTCTTGGAAACAATGACTTACATCAATCCTTTTACATAATTCTTGTTTCTCCTGACATTTCTAACATTGCCCACAATTATCAACTTCCTAAGTCTTTTTGAGCAGGAGAAATCGCAGAACATAGTCATTTCTTCATTGCAGTCCAAAAACAACGCTTTTTTACACTCCAGTCTCCATTTCTCTTGGAAACAATGACTTACATCAATCCTTTTACATAATTCTTGTTTCTCCTGACATTTCTAACATTGCCCACAATTATCAACTTTCTAAGTCTTTCTGAGCAGGAGAAACCGCAAAATATAGTCATTTCTTCATTGCCATCCAAAAACAACGCTTTTTTACACTCCTGTCTCCCTTTCTCTTGGAAACAATGACTTACATCAATACTTTTACATAATTCTTGTTTCTCCTGACATTTCTAACATTGCCCACAATTATCAACTTTCTAAGTCTTTTTGAGCAGGAGAAATCGCAGAACATAGTCATTTCTTCATTGCAGTCCAAAAACAACGCTTTTTTACACTCCAGTCTCCCTTTCTCTTGGAAACAATGACTTACATCAATCCTTTTACATAATTCTTGTGTCTCCTGACATTTCTAACATTGCCCACAATTATCAACTTTCTAAGTCTTTCTGAGCAGGAGAAATCGCAAAATATAGTCATTTCTTCATTGCCGTCCAAAAACAACGCATTTTTACACTCCTGTCTCCCTTTCTCCTGGAAACAATGACTTACATCAATCCTTTTACATAATTCTTGTTTCTCATGACATTTCTAACATTGCCCACAATTATCAACTTTCTAAGTCTTTTTGAGCAGGAGAAATCGCAGAACATAGTCATTTCTTCATTGCAGTCCAAAAACAACGCTTTTTTACACTCCTGTCTCCATTTCTCTTGGAAACAATGACTTACATCAATCCTTTTACATAATTCTTGTTTCTCATGACATTTCTAACATTGCCCACAATTATCTACTTTCTAAGTCTTTCTGAGCAGGAGAAATCGCAAAATATAGTAATTTCTTCATTGCCGTCCAAAAACAACGCTTTTTTACACTCCTGTCTCCCCTTCTCCTGGAAACAATGACTTACATCAATCCTTTTACACAATTCTTGTTTCTCATGACATTTCTAACATTGCCCACAATTATCAACTTTCTAAGTCTTTCTGAGCAAGAGAAATCGCAAAACAGTCATTTATTCATTGCCGTCCAAAAACAATGCTTTTTTACACTCCAGTCTCCCTTTCTCTTGGAAACAATGACTTACATCAATCCTTTTACATAATTCTTGTTTCTCCTGACATTTCTAACATTGCCCACAATTATCAACTTTCTAAGTCTTTTTGAGCAGGAGAAATCGCAGAACATAGTCATTTCTTCATTGCAGTCCAAAAACAATGCTTTTTTACACTCCTGTCTCCATTTCTCTTGGAAACAATGACTTACATCAATCCTTTTACATAATTCTTGTTTCTCCTGACATTTCTAACATTGCCCACAATTATCAACTTTCTAAGTCTTTCTGAGCAGGAGAAACCGCAAAATATAGTCATTTCTTCATTGCCGTCCAAAAACAACGCTTTTTTACACTCCTGTCTCCCTTTCTCCTGGAAACAATGACTTACATCAATCCTTTTACATAATTCTTGTTTCTCATGACATTTCTAACATTGCCCACAATTATCAACTTTCTAAGTCTTTCTGAGCAGGAGAAATCGCAAAACATAGTCATTTCTTCATTGCCGTCCAAAAACAACACTTTTTTACACTCCTGTCTCCCTTTCTCTTGGAAACAATGACTTACATCAATACTTTTACATAATTCTTGTTTCTCCTGACATTTCTAACTTTGCCCACAATTATCAACTTTCTAAGTCTTTTTGAGCAGGAGAAATCGCAGAACATAGTCATTTCTTCATTGCAGTCCAAAAACAACGCTTTTTTACACTCCAGTCTCCCTTTCTCTTGGAAACAATGACTTACATCAATCCTTTTACATAATTCTTGTTTCTCCTGACATTTCTAACATTGCCCACAATTATCAACTTTCTAAGTCTTTCTGAGCAGGAGAAACCGCAAAATATAGTCATTTCTTCATTGCCGTCCAAAAACAACACTTTTTTACACTCCTGTCTCCCTTTCTCCTGGAAACAATGACTTACATCAATCCTTTTACATAATTCTTGTTTCTCCTGACATTTCTAACATTGCCCACAATTATCAACTTTCTAAGTCTTTCTGAGCAAGAGAAATCGCAAAACAGTCATTTATTCATTGCCGTCCAAAAACAATGCTTTTTTACACTCCAGTCTCCCTTTCTCTTGGAAACAATGACTTACATCAATCCTTTTACATAATTCTTGTTTCTCCTGACATTTCTAACATTGCCCACAATTATCAACTTCCTAAGTCTTTTTGAGCAGGAGAAATCGCAGAACATAGTCATTTCTTCATTGCAGTCCAAAAACAACGCTTTTTTACACTCCTGTCTCCATTTCTCTTGGAAACAATGACTTACATCAATCCTTTTACATAATTCTTGTTTCTCCTGACATTTCTAACATTGCCCACAATTATCAACTTTCTAAGTCTTTCTGAGCAGGAGAAACCGCAAAATATAGTCATTTCTTCATTGCCGTCCAAAAACAACGCTTTTTTACACTCCTGTCTCCCTTTCTCTTGGAAACAATGACTTACATCAATACTTTTACATAATTCTTATTTCTCCTGACATTTCTAACATTGCCCACAATTATCAACTTTCTAAGTCTTTTTGAGCAGGAGAAATCGCAGAACATAGTCATTTCTTCATTGCAGTCCAAAAACAACGCTTTTTTACACTCCTGTCTCCATTTCTCTTGGAAACAATGACTTACATCAATCCTTTTACATAATTCTTGTTTCTCCTGACATTTCTAACATTGCCCACAATTATCAACTTTCTAAGTCTTTCTGAGCAGGAGAAACCGCAAAATATAGTCATTTCTTCATTGCCGTCCAAAAACAACGCTTTTTTACACTCCTGTCTTCCTTTCTCCTGGAAACAATGACTTACATCAATCCTTTTACATAATTCTTGTTTCTCATGACATTTCTAACATTGCTAACAATTATCAACTTTCTAAGTCTTTCTGAGCAGGAGAAATCGCAAAACATAGTCATTTCTTCATTGCCGTCCAAAAACAACACTTTTTTACACTCCTGTCTCCCTTTCTCTTGGAAACAATGACTTACATCAATACTTTTACATAATTCTTGTTTCTCCTGACATTTCTAACATTGCCCACAATTATCAACTTTCTAAGTCTTTTTGAGCAGGAGAAATCGCAGAACATAGTCATTTCTTCATTGCAGTCCAAAAACAACGCTTTTTTACACTCCTGTCTCCATTTCTCTTGGAAACAATGACTTACATCAATCCTTTTACATAATTCTTGTTTCTCCTGACATTTCTAACATTGCCCACAATTATCAACTTTCTAAGTCTTTCTGAGCAGGAGAAACCGCAAAATATAGTCATTTCTCCATTGCCGTCCAAAAACAACGCTTTTTTACACTCCTGTCTCCCTTTCTTCTGGAAACAATGACTTACATCAATCCTTTTACATAATTCTTGTTTCTCATGACATTTCTAACATTGCCCACAATTATCAACTTTCTAAGTCTTTCTGAGCAAGAGAAATCGCAAAACAGTCATTTCTTCATTGCCGTCCAAAAACAACACTTTTTTACACTCCTGTCTCCCTTTCTCCTGGAAACAATGACTTACATCAATCCTTTTACATAATTCTTGTTTCTCATGACATTTCTAACATTGCCCACAATTATCAACTTTCTAAGTCTTTCTGAGCAGGAGAAATCGCAAAACATAGTCATTTCTTCATTGCCGTCCAAAAACAACACTTTTTTACACTCCTGTCTCCCTTTCTCTTGGAAACAATGACTTACATCAATACTTTTACATAATTCTTGTTTCTCCTGACATTTCTAACATTGCCCACAATTATCAACTTTCTAAGTCTTTCTGAGCAAGAGAAATCGCAAAACAGTCATTTATTCATTGCCGTCCAAAAACAATGCTTTTTTACACTCCAGTCTCCCTTTCTCTTGGAAACAATGACTTACATCAATCCTTTTACATAATTCTTGTTTCTCCTGACATTTCTAACATTGCCCACAATTATCAACTTCCTAAGTCTTTTTGAGCAGGAGAAATCGCAGAACATAGTCATTTCTTCATTGCAGTCCAAAAACAACGCTTTTTTACACTCCTGTCTCCATTTCTCTTGGAAACAATGACTTACATCAATCCTTTTACATAATTCTTGTTTCTCCTGACATTTCTAACATTGCCCACAATTATCAACTTTCTAAGTCTTTCTGAGCAGGAGAAACCGCAAAATATAGTCATTTCTTCATTGCCGTCCAAAAACAACGCTTTTTTACACTCCTGTCTCCCTTTCTCTTGGAAACAATGACTTACATCAATACTTTTACATAATTCTTATTTCTCCTGACATTTCTAACATTGCCCACAATTATCAACTTTCTAAGTCTTTTTGAGCAGGAGAAATCGCAGAACATAGTCATTTCTTCATTGCAGTCCAAAAACAACGCTTTTTTACACTCCTGTCTCCATTTCTCTTGGAAACAATGACTTACATCAATCCTTTTACATAATTCTTGTTTCTCCTGACATTTCTAACATTGCCCACAATTATCAACTTTCTAAGTCTTTCTGAGCAGGAGAAACCGCAAAATATAGTCATTTCTTCATTGCCGTCCAAAAACAACGCTTTTTTACACTCCTGTCTTCCTTTCTCCTGGAAACAATGACTTACATCAATCCTTTTACATAATTCTTGTTTCTCCTGACATTTCTAACATTGCCCACAATTATCAACTTTCTAAGTCTTTCTGAGCAAGAGAAATCGCAAAACAGTCATTTATTCATTGCCGTCCAAAAACAATGCTTTTTTACACTCCAGTCTCCCTTTCTCTTGGAAACAATGACTTACATCAATCCTTTTACATAATTCTTGTTTCTCCTGACATTTCTAACATTGCCCACAAATATCAACTTTCTAAGTCTTTCTGAGCAGGAGAAATCGCAAAACATAGTCATTTCTTCATTGCCGTCCAAAAACAACACTTTTTTACACTCCTGTCTCCCTTTCTCTTGGAAACAATGACTTACATCAATACTTTTACATAATTCTTGTTTCTCCTGACATTTCTAACATTGCCCACAATTATCAACTTTCTAAGTCTTTTTGAGCAGGAGAAATCGCAGAACATAGTCATTTCTTCATTGCAGTCCAAAAACAACGCTTTTTTACACTCCTGTCTCCATTTCTCTTGGAAACAATGACTTACATCAATCCTTTTACATAATTCTTGTTTCTCCTGACATTTCTAACATTGCCCACAATTATCAACTTTCTAAGTCTTTCTGAGCAGGAGAAACCGCAAAATATAGTCATTTCTTCATTGCCGTCCAAAAACAACGCTTTTTTACACTCCTGTCTCCCTTTCTCCTGGAAACAATGACTTACATCAATACTTTTACATAATTCTTGTTTCTCATGACATTTCTAACATTGCCCACAATTATCAACTTTCTAAGTCTTTCTGAGCAGGAGAAATCGCAAAATATAGTAATTTCTTCATTGCCGTCCAAAAACGCTTTTTTACACTCCTGTCTCCCCTTCTCCTATAAACAATGACTTACATCAATCCTTTTACATAATTCTTGTTTCTCATGACATTTCTAACATTGCCCACAAATATCAACTTTCTAAGTCTTTCTGAGCAGGAGAAATCGCAAAACATAGTCATTTCTTCATTGCAGTCCAAAAACAACGCTTTTTTACACTCCAGTCTCCCTTTCTCTTGGAAACAATGACTTACATCAATCCTTTTACATAATTCTTGTTTCTCATGACATTTCTAACATTGTCCACAATTATCAACTTTCTAAGTCTTTCTGAGCAGGAGAAACCGCAAAATATAGTCATTTCTTCATTGCCGTCCAAAAACAACGCTTTTTTACACTCCTGTCTTCCTTTCTCCTGGAAACAATGACTTACATCAATCCTTTTACATAATTCTTGTTTCTCCTGACATTTCTAACATTGCCCACAATTATCAACTTTCTAAGTCTTTCTGAGCAGGAGAAACCGCAAAATATAGTCATTTCTCCATTGCCGTCCAAAAACAACGCTTTTTTACACTCCTGTCTCCCTTTCTTCTGGAAACAATGACTTACATCAATCCTTTTACATAATTCTTGTTTCTCATGACATTTCTAACATTGCCCACAATTATCAACTTTCTAAGTCTTTCTGAGCAAGAGAAATCGCAAAACAGTCATTTATTCATTGCCGTCCAAAAACAATGCTTTTTTACACTCCAGTCTCCCTTTCTCTTGGAAACAATGACTTACATCAATCCTTTTACATAATTCTTGTTTCTCCTGACATTTCTAACATTGCCCACAAATATCAACTTTCTAAGTCTTTCTGAGCAGGAGAAATCGCAAAACATAGTCATTTCTTCATTGCCGTCCAAAAACAACACTTTTTTACACTCCTGTCTCCCTTTCTCTTGGAAACAATGACTTACATCAATACTTTTACATAATTCTTGTTTCTCCTGACATTTCTAACATTGCCCACAATTATCAACTTTCTAAGTCTTTTTGAGCAGGAGAAATCGCAGAACATAGTCATTTCTTCATTGCAGTCCAAAAACAACGCTTTTTTACACTCCTGTCTCCATTTCTCTTGGAAACAATGACTTACATCAATCCTTTTACATAATTCTTGTTTCTCCTGACATTTCTAACATTGCCCACAATTATCAACTTTCTAAGTCTTTCTGAGCAGGAGAAACCGCAAAATATAGTCATTTCTTCATTGCCGTCCAAAAACAACGCTTTTTTACACTCCTGTCTCCCTTTCTCCTGGAAACAATGACTTACATCAATACTTTTACATAATTCTTGTTTCTCATGACATTTCTAACATTGCCCACAATTATCAACTTTCTAAGTCTTTCTGAGCAGGAGAAATCGCAAAATATAGTAATTTCTTCATTGCCGTCCAAAAACGCTTTTTTACACTCCTGTCTCCCCTTCTCCTATAAACAATGACTTACATCAATCCTTTTACATAATTCTTGTTTCTCATGACATTTCTAACATTGCCCACAAATATCAACTTTCTAAGTCTTTCTGAGCAGGAGAAATCGCAAAACATAGTCATTTCTTCATTGCAGTCCAAAAACAACGCTTTTTTACACTCCAGTCTCCCTTTCTCTTGGAAACAATGACTTACATCAATCCTTTTACATAATTCTTGTTTCTCATGACATTTCTAACATTGTCCACAATTATCAACTTTCTAAGTCTTTCTGAGCAGGAGAAACCGCAAAATATAGTCATTTCTTCATTGCCGTCCAAAAACAACGCTTTTTTACACTCCTGTCTTCCTTTCTCCTGGAAACAATGACTTACATCAATCCTTTTACATAATTCTTGTTTCTCCTGACATTTCTAACATTGCCCACAATTATCAACTTTCTAAGTCTTTCTGAGCAGGAGAAACCGCAAAATATAGTCATTTCTCCATTGCCGTCCAAAAACAACGCTTTTTTACACTCCTGTCTCCCTTTCTTCTGGAAACAATGACTTACATCAATCCTTTTACATAATTCTTGTTTCTCATGACATTTCTAACATTGCCCACAATTATCAACTTTCTAAGTCTTTCTGAGCAAGAGAAATCGCAAAACAGTCATTTATTCATTGCCGTCCAAAAACAATGCTTTTTTACACTCCAGTCTCCCTTTCTCTTGGAAACAATGACTTACATCAATCCTTTTACATAATTCTTGTTTCTCCTGACATTTCTAACATTGCCCACAAATATCAACTTTCTAAGTCTTTCTGAGCAGGAGAAATCGCAAAACATAGTCATTTCTTCATTGCCGTCCAAAAACAACACTTTTTTACACTCCTGTCTCCCTTTCTCTTGGAAACAATGACTTACATCAATACTTTTACATAATTCTTGTTTCTCCTGACATTTCTAACATTGCCCACAATTATCAACTTTCTAAGTCTTTTTGAGCAGGAGAAATCGCAGAACATAGTCATTTCTTCATTGCAGTCCAAAAACAACGCTTTTTTACACTCCTGTCTCCATTTCTCTTGGAAACAATGACTTACATCAATCCTTTTACATAATTCTTGTTTCTCCTGACATTTCTAACATTGCCCACAATTATCAACTTTCTAAGTCTTTCTGAGCAGGAGAAACCGCAAAATATAGTCATTTCTCCATTGCCGTCCAAAAACAACGCTTTTTTACACTCCTGTCTCCCTTTCTTCTGGAAACAATGACTTACATCAATCCTTTTACATAATTCTTGTTTCTCATGACATTTCTAACATTGCCCACAATTATCAACTTTCTAAGTCTTTCTGAGCAAGAGAAATCGCAAAACAGTCATTTCTTCATTGCCGTCCAAAAACAACACTTTTTTACACTCCTGTCTCCCTTTCTCCTGGAAACAATGACTTACATCAATCCTTTTACATAATTCTTGTTTCTCATGACATTTCTAACATTGCCCACAATTATCAACTTTCTAAGTCTTTCTGAGCAAGAGAAATCGCAAAACAGTCATTTATTCATTGCCGTCCAAAAACAATGCTTTTTTACACTCCAGTCTCCCTTTCTCTTGGAAACAATGACTTACATCAATCCTTTTACATAATTCTTGTTTCTCCTGACATTTCTAACATTGCCCACAATTATCAACTTCCTAAGTCTTTTTGAGCAGGAGAAATCGCAGAACATAGTCATTTCTTCATTGCAGTCCAAAAACAACGCTTTTTTACACTCCTGTCTCCATTTCTCTTGGAAACAATGACTTACATCAATCCTTTTACATAATTCTTGTTTCTCCTGACATTTCTAACATTGCCCACAATTATCAACTTTCTAAGTCTTTCTGAGCAGGAGAAACCGCAAAATATAGTCATTTCTTCATTGCCGTCCAAAAACAACGCTTTTTTACACTCCTGTCTCCCTTTCTCTTGGAAACAATGACTTACATCAATACTTTTACATAATTCTTATTTCTCCTGACATTTCTAACATTGCCCACAATTATCAACTTTCTAAGTCTTTTTGAGCAGGAGAAATCGCAGAACATAGTCATTTCTTCATAGCAGTCCAAAAACAACGCTTTTTTACACTCCTGTCTCCATTTCTCTTGGAAACAATGACTTACATCAATCCTTTTACATAATTCTTGTTTCTCCTGACATTTCTAACATTGCCCACAATTATCAACTTTCTAAGTCTTTCTGAGCAGGAGAAACCGCAAAATATAGTCATTTCTTCATTGCCGTCCAAAAACAACGCTTTTTTACACTCCTGTCTTCCTTTCTCCTGGAAACAATGACTTACATCAATCCTTTTACATAATTCTTGTTTCTCCTGACATTTCTAACATTGCCCACAATTATCAACTTTCTAAGTCTTTCTGAGCAAGAGAAATCGCAAAACAGTCATTTATTCATTGCCGTCCAAAAACAATGCTTTTTTACACTCCAGTCTCCCTTTCTCTTGGAAACAATGACTTACATCAATCCTTTTACATAATTCTTGTTTCTCCTGACATTTCTAACATTGCCCACAAATATCAACTTTCTAAGTCTTTCTGAGCAGGAGAAATCGCAAAACATAGTCATTTCTTCATTGCCGTCCAAAAACAACACTTTTTTACACTCCTGTCTCCCTTTCTCTTGGAAACAATGACTTACATCAATACTTTTACATAATTCTTGTTTCTCCTGACATTTCTAACATTGCCCACAATTATCAACTTTCTAAGTCTTTTTGAGCAGGAGAAATCGCAGAACATAGTCATTTCTTCATTGCAGTCCAAAAACAACGCTTTTTTACACTCCTGTCTCCATTTCTCTTGGAAACAATGACTTACATCAATCCTTTTACATAATTCTTGTTTCTCCTGACATTTCTAACATTGCCCACAATTATCAACTTTCTAAGTCTTTCTGAGCAGGAGAAACCGCAAAATATAGTCATTTCTTCATTGCCGTCCAAAAACAACGCTTTTTTACACTCCTGTCTCCCTTTCTCCTGGAAACAATGACTTACATCAATACTTTTACATAATTCTTGTTTCTCATGACATTTCTAACATTGCCCACAATTATCAACTTTCTAAGTCTTTCTGAGCAGGAGAAATCGCAAAATATAGTAATTTCTTCATTGCCGTCCAAAAACGCTTTTTTACACTCCTGTCTCCCCTTCTCCTATAAACAATGACTTACATCAATCCTTTTACATAATTCTTGTTTCTCATGACATTTCTAACATTGCCCACAAATATCAACTTTCTAAGTCTTTCTGAGCAGGAGAAATCGCAAAACATAGTCATTTCTTCATTGCAGTCCAAAAACAACGCTTTTTTACACTCCAGTCTCCCTTTCTCTTGGAAACAATGACTTACATCAATCCTTTTACATAATTCTTGTTTCTCATGACATTTCTAACATTGTCCACAATTATCAACTTTCTAAGTCTTTCTGAGCAGGAGAAACCGCAAAATATAGTCATTTCTTCATTGCCGTCCAAAAACAACGCTTTTTTACACTCCTGTCTTCCTTTCTCCTGGAAACAATGACTTACATCAATCCTTTTACATAATTCTTGTTTCTCCTGACATTTCTAACATTGCCCACAATTATCAACTTTCTAAGTCTTTCTGAGCAGGAGAAACCGCAAAATATAGTCATTTCTCCATTGCCGTCCAAAAACAACGCTTTTTTACACTCCTGTCTCCCTTTCTTCTGGAAACAATGACTTACATCAATCCTTTTACATAATTCTTGTTTCTCATGACATTTCTAACATTGCCCACAATTATCAACTTTCTAAGTCTTTCTGAGCAAGAGAAATCGCAAAACAGTCATTTATTCATTGCCGTCCAAAAACAATGCTTTTTTACACTCCAGTCTCCCTTTCTCTTGGAAACAATGACTTACATCAATCCTTTTACATAATTCTTGTTTCTCCTGACATTTCTAACATTGCCCACAAATATCAACTTTCTAAGTCTTTCTGAGCAGGAGAAATCGCAAAACATAGTCATTTCTTCATTGCCGTCCAAAAACAACACTTTTTTACACTCCTGTCTCCCTTTCTCTTGGAAACAATGACTTACATCAATACTTTTACATAATTCTTGTTTCTCCTGACATTTCTAACATTGCCCACAATTATCAACTTTCTAAGTCTTTTTGAGCAGGAGAAATCGCAGAACATAGTCATTTCTTCATTGCAGTCCAAAAACAACGCTTTTTTACACTCCTGTCTCCATTTCTCTTGGAAACAATGACTTACATCAATCCTTTTACATAATTCTTGTTTCTCCTGACATTTCTAACATTGCCCACAATTATCAACTTTCTAAGTCTTTCTGAGCAGGAGAAACCGCAAAATATAGTCATTTCTTCATTGCCGTCCAAAAACAACGCTTTTTTACACTCCTGTCTCCCTTTCTCCTGGAAACAATGACTTACATCAATACTTTTACATAATTCTTGTTTCTCATGACATTTCTAACATTGCCCACAATTATCAACTTTCTAAGTCTTTCTGAGCAGGAGAAATCGCAAAATATAGTAATTTCTTCATTGCCGTCCAAAAACGCTTTTTTACACTCCTGTCTCCCCTTCTCCTATAAACAATGACTTACATCAATCCTTTTACATAATTCTTGTTTCTCATGACATTTCTAACATTGCCCACAAATATCAACTTTCTAAGTCTTTCTGAGCAGGAGAAATCGCAAAACATAGTCATTTCTTCATTGCAGTCCAAAAACAACGCTTTTTTACACTCCAGTCTCCCTTTCTCTTGGAAACAATGACTTACATCAATCCTTTTACATAATTCTTGTTTCTCATGACATTTCTAACATTGTCCACAATTATCAACTTTCTAAGTCTTTCTGAGCAGGAGAAACCGCAAAATATAGTCATTTCTTCATTGCCGTCCAAAAACAACGCTTTTTTACACTCCTGTCTTCCTTTCTCCTGGAAACAATGACTTACATCAATCCTTTTACATAATTCTTGTTTCTCCTGACATTTCTAACATTGCCCACAATTATCAACTTTCTAAGTCTTTCTGAGCAGGAGAAACCGCAAAATATAGTCATTTCTCCATTGCCGTCCAAAAACAACGCTTTTTTACACTCCTGTCTTCCTTTCTCCTGGAAAGAATGACTTACATCAATCCTTTTACATAATTCTTGTTTCTCCTGACATTTCTAACATTGTCCACAATTATCAACTTTCTAAGTCTTTCTGAGCAAGAGAAATCGCAAAACAGTCATTTATTCATTGCCGTCCAAAAACAATGCTTTTTTACACTCCAGTCTCCCTTTCTCTTGGAAACAATGACTTACATCAATCCTTTTACATAATTCTTGTTTCTCCTGACATTTCTAACATTGCCCACAAATATCAACTTTCTAAGTCTTTCTGAGCAGGAGAAATCGCAAAACATAGTCATTTCTTCATTGCCGTCCAAAAACAACACTTTTTTACACTCCTGTCTCCCTTTCTCTTGGAAACAATGACTTACATCAATACTTTTACATAATTCTTGTTTCTCCTGACATTTCTAACATTGCCCACAATTATCAACTTTCTAAGTCTTTTTGAGCAGGAGAAATCGCAGAACATAGTCATTTCTTCATTGCAGTCCAAAAACAACGCTTTTTTACACTCCTGTCTCCATTTCTCTTGGAAACAATGACTTACATCAATCCTTTTACATAATTCTTGTTTCTCCTGACATTTCTAACATTGCCCACAATTATCAACTTTCTAAGTCTTTCTGAGCAGGAGAAACCGCAAAATATAGTCATTTCTTCATTGCCGTCCAAAAACAACGCTTTTTTACACTCCTGTCTCCCTTTCTCCTGGAAACAATGACTTACATCAATACTTTTACATAATTCTTGTTTCTCATGACATTTCTAACATTGCCCACAATTATCAACTTTCTAAGTCTTTCTGAGCAGGAGAAATCGCAAAATATAGTAATTTCTTCATTGCCGTCCAAAAACGCTTTTTTACACTCCTGTCTCCCCTTCTCCTATAAACAATGACTTACATCAATCCTTTTACATAATTCTTGTTTCTCATGACATTTCTAACATTGCCCACAAATATCAACTTTCTAAGTCTTTCTGAGCAGGAGAAATCGCAAAACATAGTCATTTCTTCATTGCAGTCCAAAAACAACGCTTTTTTACACTCCAGTCTCCCTTTCTCTTGGAAACAATGACTTACATCAATCCTTTTACATAATTCTTGTTTCTCATGACATTTCTAACATTGTCCACAATTATCAACTTTCTAAGTCTTTCTGAGCAGGAGAAACCGCAAAATATAGTCATTTCTTCATTGCCGTCCAAAAACAACGCTTTTTTACACTCCTGTCTTCCTTTCTCCTGGAACAATGACTTACATCAATCCTTTTACATAATTCTTGTTTCTCCTGACATTTCTAACATTGCCCACAATTATCAACTTTCTAAGTCTTTCTGAGCAGGAGAAACCGCAAAATATAGTCATTTCTCCATTGCCGTCCAAAAACAACGCTTTTTTACACTCCTGTCTCCCTTTCTTCTGGAAACAATGACTTACATCAATCCTTTTACATAATTCTTGTTTCTCATGACATTTCTAACATTGCCCACAATTATCAACTTTCTAAGTCTTTCTGAGCAAGAGAAATCGCAAAACAGTCATTTATTCATTGCCGTCCAAAAACAATGCTTTTTTACACTCCAGTCTCCCTTTCTCTTGGAAACAATGACTTACATCAATCCTTTTACATAATTCTTGTTTCTCCTGACATTTCTAACATTGCCCACAAATATCAACTTTCTAAGTCTTTCTGAGCAGGAGAAATCGCAAAACATAGTCATTTCTTCATTGCCGTCCAAAAACAACACTTTTTTACACTCCTGTCTCCCTTTCTCTTGGAAACAATGACTTACATCAATACTTTTACATAATTCCTGTTTCTCCTGACATTTCTAACATTGCCCACAATTATCAACTTTCTAAGTCTTTTTGAGCAGGAGAAATCGCAGAACATAGTCATTTCTTCATTGCAGTCCAAAAACAACGCTTTTTTACACTCCTGTCTCCATTTCTCTTGGAAACAATGACTTACATCAATCCTTTTACATAATTCTTGTTTCTCCTGACATTTCTAACATTGCCCACAATTATCAACTTTCTAAGTCTTTCTGAGCAGGAGAAACCGCAAAATATAGTCATTTCTTCATTGCCGTCCAAAAACAACGCTTTTTTACACTCCTGTCTCCCTTTCTCCTGGAAACAATGACTTACATCAATACTTTTACATAATTCTTGTTTCTCATGACATTTCTAACATTGCCCACAATTATCAACTTTCTAAGTCTTTCTGAGCAGGAGAAATCGCAAAATATAGTAATTTCTTCATTGCCGTCCAAAAACGCTTTTTTACACTCCTGTCTCCCCTTCTCCTATAAACAATGACTTACATCAATCCTTTTACATAATTCTTGTTTCTCATGACATTTCTAACATTGCCCACAAATATCAACTTTCTAAGTCTTTCTGAGCAGGAGAAATCGCAAAACATAGTCATTTCTTCATTGCAGTCCAAAAACAACGCTTTTTTACACTCCAGTCTCCCTTTCTCTTGGAAACAATGACTTACATCAATCCTTTTACATAATTCTTGTTTCTCATGACATTTCTAACATTGTCCACAATTATCAACTTTCTAAGTCTTTCTGAGCAGGAGAAATCGCAAAACATAGTCATTTCTTCATTGCAGTCCAAAAACAACGCTTTTTTACACTCCAGTCTCCCTTTCTCTTGCAAACAATGACTTACATCAATCCTTTTACATAATTCTTGTTTCTCCTGACATTTCTAACATTGCCCACAATTATCAACTTTCTAAGTCTTTCTGAGCAGGAGAAATCGCAAAATATAGTCATTTCTTCATTGCCGTCCAAAAACAACGCTTTTTTACACTCCTGTCTCCCTTTCTCTTGGAAACAATGACTTACATCAATACTTTTACATAATTCTTATTTCTCCTGACATTTCTAACATTGCCCACAATTATCAACTTTCTAAGTCTTTTTGAGCAGGAGAAATCGCAGAACATAGTCATTTCTTCATTGCAGTCCAAAAACAACGCTTTTTTACACTCCTGTCTCCATTTCTCTTGGAAACAATGACTTACATCAATCCTTTTACATAATTCTTGTTTCTCCTGACATTTCTAACATTGCCCACAATTATCAACTTTCTAAGTCTTTCTGAGCAGGAGAAACCGCAAAATATAGTAATTTCTTCATTGCCGTCCAAAAACAACGCTTTTTTACACTCCTGTCTCCCTTTCTCCTGGAAACAATGACTTACATCAATCCTTTTACATAATTCTTGTTTCTCATGACATTTCTAACATTGCCAACAATTATCAACTTTCTAAGTCTTTCTGAGCAGGAGAAATCGCAAAACATAGTCATTTCTTCATTGCCGTCCAAAAACAACACTTTTTTACACTCCTGTCTCCCTTTCTCTTGGAAACAATGACTTACATCAATACTTTTACATAATTCTTGTTTCTCCTGACATTTCTAACATTGCCCACAATTATCAACTTTCTAAGTCTTTTTGAGCAGGAGAAATCGCAGAACATAGTCATTTCTTCATTGCAGTCCAAAAACAACGCTTTTTTACACTCCTGTCTCCATTTCTCTTGGAAACAATGACTTACATCAATCCTTTTACATAATTCTTGTTTCTCCTGACATTTCTAACATTGCCCACAATTATCAACTTTCTAAGTCTTTCTGAGCAGGAGAAACCGCAAAATATAGTCATTTCTTCATTGCCGTCCAAAAACAACGCTTTTTTACACTCCTGTCTCCCTTTCTCCTGGAAACAATGACTTACATCAATACTTTTACATAATTCTTGTTTCTCATGACATTTCTAACATTGCCCACAATTATCAACTTTCTAAGTCTTTCTGAGCAGGAGAAATCGCAAAATATAGTAATTTCTTCATTGCCGTCCAAAAACGCTTTTTTACACTCCTGTCTCCCCTTCTCCTATAAACAATGACTTACATCAATCCTTTTACATAATTCTTGTTTCTCATGACATTTCTAACATTGCCCACAAATATCAACTTTCTAAGTCTTTCTGAGCAGGAGAAATCGCAAAACATAGTCATTTCTTCATTGCAGTCCAAAAACAACGCTTTTTTACACTCCAGTCTCCCTTTCTCTTGGAAACAATGACTTACATCAATCCTTTTACATAATTCTTGTTTCTCATGACATTTCTAACATTGTCCACAATTATCAACTTTCTAAGTCTTTCTGAGCAGGAGAAATCGCAAAACATAGTCATTTCTTCATTGCAGTCCAAAAACAACGCTTTTTTACACTCCAGTCTCCCTTTCTCTTGCAAACAATGACTTACATCAATCCTTTTACATAATTCTTGTTTCTCCTGACATTTCTAACATTGCCCACAATTATCAACTTTCTAAGTCTTTCTGAGCAGGAGAAATCGCAAAATATAGTCATTTCTTCATTGCCGTCCAAAAACAACGCTTTTTTACACTCCTGTCTCCCTTTCTCTTGGAAACAATGACTTACATCAATACTTTTACATAATTCTTATTTCTCCTGACATTTCTAACATTGCCCACAATTATCAACTTTCTAAGTCTTTTTGAGCAGGAGAAATCGCAGAACATAGTCATTTCTTCATTGCAGTCCAAAAACAACGCTTTTTTACACTCCTGTCTCCATTTCTCTTGGAAACAATGACTTACATCAATCCTTTTACATAATTCTTGTTTCTCCTGACATTTCTAACATTGCCCACAATTATCAACTTTCTAAGTCTTTCTGAGCAGGAGAAACCGCAAAATATAGTAATTTCTTCATTGCCGTCCAAAAACAACGCTTTTTTACACTCCTGTCTCCCTTTCTCCTGGAAACAATGACTTACATCAATCCTTTTACATAATTCTTGTTTCTCATGACATTTCTAACATTGCCAACAATTATCAACTTTCTAAGTCTTTCTGAGCAGGAGAAATCGCAAAACATAGTCATTTCTTCATTGCCGTCCAAAAACAACACTTTTTTACACTCCTGTCTCCCTTTCTCTTGGAAACAATGACTTACATCAATACTTTTACATAATTCTTGTTTCTCCTGACATTTCTAACATTGCCCACAATTATCAACTTTCTAAGTCTTTTTGAGCAGGAGAAATCGCAGAACATAGTCATTTCTTCATTGCAGTCCAAAAACAACGCTTTTTTACACTCCTGTCTCCATTTCTCTTGGAAACAATGACTTACATCAATCCTTTTACATAATTCTTGTTTCTCCTGACATTTCTAACATTGCCCACAATTATCAACTTTCTAAGTCTTTCTGAGCAGGAGAAACCGCAAAATATAGTCATTTCTCCATTGCCGTCCAAAAACAACGCTTTTTTACACTCCTGTCTCCCTTTCTTCTGGAAACAATGACTTACATCAATCCTTTTAAATAATTCTTGTTTCTCATGACATTTCTAACATTGCCCACAATTATCAACTTTCTAAGTCTTTCTGAGCAAGAGAAATCGCAAAACAGTCATTTATTCATTGCCGTCCAAAAACAATGTTTTTTTACACTCCAGTCTCCCTTTCTCTTGGAAACAATGACTTACATCAATCCTTTTACATAATTCTTGTTTCTCATGACATTTCTAACATTGTCCACAATTATCAACTTTCTAAGTCTTTCTGAGCAGGAGAAATCGCAAAATATAGTAATTTCTTCATTGCCGTCCAAAAACGCTTTTTTACACTCCTGTCTCCCCTTCTCCTATAAACAATGACTTACATCAATCCTTTTACATAATTCTTGTTTCTCATGACATTTCTAACATTGCCCACAAATATCAACTTTCTAAGTCTTTCTGAGCAGGAGAAATCGCAAAACATAGTCATTTCTTCATTGCAGTCCAAAAACAACGCTTTTTTACACTCCAGTCTCCCTTTCTCTTGGAAACAATGACTTACATCAATCCTTTTACATAATTCTTGTTTCTCATGACATTTCTAACATTGTCCACAATTATCAACTTTCTAAGTCTTTCTGAGCAGGAGAAATCGCAAAACATAGTCATTTCTTCATTGCAGTCCAAAAACAACGCTTTTTTACACTCCAGTCTCCCTTTCTCTTGGAAACAATGACTTACATCAATCCTTTTACATAATTCTTGTTTCTCCTGACATTTCTAACATTGCCCACAATTATCAACTTTCTAAGTCTTTCTGAGCAGGAGAAATCGCAAAATATAGTCATTTCTTCATTGCCGTCCAAAAACAACGCTTTTTTACACTCCTGTCTCCCTTTCTCCTGGAAACAATGACTTACATCAATCCTTTTACATAATTCTTGTTTCTCATGACATTTCTAACATTGTCCACAATTATCAACTTTCTAAGTCTTTCTGAGCAGGAGAAATCGCAAAACATAGTCATTTCTTCATTGCAGTCCAAAAACAACGCTTTTTTACACTCCAGTCTCCCTTTCTCTTGGAAACAATGACTTACATCAATCCTTTTACATAATTCTTGTTTCTCCTGACATTTCTAACATTGCCCACAATTATCAACTTTCTAAGTCTTTCTGAGTAGGAGAAATCGCAAAATATAGTCATTTCTTCATTGCCGTCCAAAAACAACGCTTTTTTACACTCCTGTCTCCCTTTCTCCTGGAAACAATGACTTACATCAATCCTTTTACATAATTCTTGTTTCTCATGACATTTCTAACATTGCCAAAAATTATCAACTTTCTAAGTCTTTCTGAGCAAGAGAAATCGCAAAACAGTCATTTATTCATTGCCGTCCAAAAACAATGCTTTTTTACACTCCAGTCTCCCTTTCTCTTGGAAACAATGACTTACATCAATCCTTTTACATAATTCTTGTTTCTCCTGACATTTCTAACATTGCCCACAAATATCAACTTTCTAAGTCTTTCTGAGCAGGAGAAATCGCAGAACATAGTCATTTCTTCATTGCAGTCCAAAAACAACGCTTTTTTACACTCCAGTCTCCCTTTCTCTTGGAAACAATGACTTACATCAATCCTTTTACATAATTCTTGTTTCTCATGACATTTCTAACATTGTCCACAATTATCAACTTTCTAAGTCTTTCTGAGCAGGAGAAATCGCAAAACATAGTCATTTCTTCATTGCAGTCCAAAAACAACGCTTTTTTACACTCCAGTCTCCCTTTCTCTTGGAAACAATGACTTACATCAATCCTTTTACGTAATTCTTGTTTCTCCTGACATTTCTAACATTGCCCACAATTATCAACTTTCTAAGTCTTTCTGAGCAGGAGAAATCGCAAAATATAGTCATTTCTTCATTGCCGTCCAAAAACAACGCTTTTTTACACTCCTGTCTCCCTTTCTCCTGGAAACAATGACTTACATCAATCCTTTTACATAATTCTTGTTTCTCATGACATTTCTAACATTGCCCACAATTATCAACTTTCTAAGTCTTTCTGAGCAGTAGAAATCGCAAAATATAGTAATTTCTTCATTGCCGTCCAAAAACAACGCTTTTTTACACTCCTGTCTCCCCTTCTCCTGGAAACAATGACTTACATCAATCCTTTTACATAATTCTTGTTTCTCATGACATTTCTAACATTGCCCACAATTATCAACTTTCTAAGTCTTTCTGAGCAAGAGAAATCGCAAAACAGTCATTTATTCATTGCCGTCCAAAAACAATGCTTTTTTACACTCCAGTCTCCCTTTCTCCTGGAAACAATGACTTACATCAATCCTTTTACATAATTCTTGTTTCTCCTGACATTTCTAACATTGCCCACAAATATCAACTTTCTAAGTCTTTCTGAGCAGGAGAAATCGCAAAACATAGTCATTTCTTCATTGCAGTCCAAAAACAACGCTTTTTTACACTCCAGTCTCCCTTTCTCTTGGAAACAATGACTTACATCAATCCTTTTACATAATTCTTGTTTCTCATGACATTTCTAACATTGTCCACAATTATCAACTTTCTAAGTCTTTCTGAGCAGGAGAAATCGCAAAACATAGTCATTTCTTCATTGCAGTCCAAAAACAACGCTTTTTTACACTCCAGTCTCCCTTTCTCTTGGAAACAATGACTTACATCAATCCTTTTACATAATTCTTGTTTCTCCTGACATTTCTAACATTGCCCACAATTATCAACTTTCTAAGTCTTTCTGAGCAGGAGAAACCGCAAAATATAGTCATTTCTTCATTGCCGTCCAAAAACAACGCTTTTTTACACTCCTGTCTCCCTTTCTCCTGGAAACAATGACTTACATCAATCCTTTTACATAATTCTTGTTTCTCATGACATTTCTAACATTGCCCACAATTATCAACTTTCTAAGTCTTTTTGAGCAGGAGAAATCGCAGAACATAGTCATTTCTTCATTGCAGTCCAAAAACAACGCTTTTTTACACTCCAGTCTCCCTTTCTCTTGGAAACAATGACTTACATCAATCCTTTTACATAATTCTTGTTTCTCCTGACATTTCTAACATTGCCCACAATTATCAACTTTCTAAGTCTTTCTGAGCAGGAGAAATCGCAAAATATAGTCATTTCTTCATTGCCGTCCAAAAACAACGCTTTTTTACACTCCTGTCTCCCTTTCTCCTGGAAACAATGACTTACATCAATCCTTTTACATAATTCTTGTTTCTCATGAAATTTCTAACATTGCCCACAATTATCAACTTTCTAAGTCTTTTTGAGCAGGAGAAATCGCAGAACATAGTCATTTCTTCATTGCAGTCCAAAAACAACGCTTTTTTACACTCCTGTCTCCATTTCTCTTGGAAACAATGACTTACATCAATCCTTTTACATAATTCTTGTTTCTCATGACATTTCTAACATTGCCCACAATTATCAACTTTCTAAGTCTTTCTGAGCAGGAGAAATCGCAAAATATAGTCATTTCTTCATTGCCGTCCAAAAACAACGCTTTTTTACACTCCTGTCTCCCCTTCTCCTGGAAACAATGACTTACATCAATCCTTTTACACAATTCTTGTTTCTCATGACATTTCTAACATTGCCCACAATTATCAACTTTCTAAGTCTTTCTGAGCAGGAGAAATCGCAAAACAGTCATTTATTCATTGCCGTCCAAAAACAATGCTTTTTTACACTCCAGTCTCCCTTTCTCTTGGAAACAATGACTTACATCAATCCTTTTACATAATTCTTGTTTCTCCTGACATTTCTAACATTGCCCACAATTATCAACTTTCTAAGTCTTTTTGAGCAGGAGAAATCGCAGAACATAGTCATTTCTTCATTGCAGTCCAAAAACAACGCTTTTTTACACTCCTGTCTCCATTTCTCTTGGAAACAATGACTTACATCAATCCTTTTACATAATTCTTGTTTCTCCTGACATTTCTAACATTGCCCACAATTATCAACTTTCTAAGTCTTTCTGAGCAGGAGAAACCGCAAAATATAGTCATTTCTTCATTGCCGTCCAAAAACAACGCTTTTTTACACTCCTGTCTCCCTTTCTCCTGGAAACAATGACTTACATCAATCCTTTTACATAATTCTTGTTTCTCATGACATTTCTAACATTGCCCACAATTATCAACTTTCTAAGTCTTTCTGAGCAGGAGAAATCGCAAAACATAGTCATTTCTTCATTGCCGTCCAAAAACAACACTTTTTTACACTCCTGTCTCCCTTTCTCTTGGAAACAATGACTTACATCAATACTTTTACATAATTCTTGTTTCTCCTGACATTTCTAACATTGCCCACAATTATCAACTTTCTAAGTCTTTTTGAGCAGGAGAAATCGCAGAACATAGTCATTTCTTCATTGCAGTCCAAAAACAACGCTTTTTTACACTCCTGTCTCCATTTCTCTTGGAAACAATGACTTACATCAATCCTTTTACATAATTCTTGTTTCTCCTGACATTTCTAACATTGCCCACAATTATCAACTTTCTAAGTCTTTCTGAGCAGGAGAAATCGCAAAACATAGTCATTTCTTCATTGCAGTCCAAAAACAACGCTTTTTTACACTCCAGTCTCCCTTTCTCTTGGAAACAATGACTTACATCAATCCTTTTACATAATTCTTGTTTCTCCTGACATTTCTAACATTGCCCACAATTATCAACTTTCTAAGTCTTTCTGAGTAGGAGAAATCGCAAAATATAGTCATTTCTTCATTGCCGTCCAAAAACAACGCTTTTTTACACTCCTGTCTCCCTTTCTCCTGGAAACAATGACTTACATCAATCCTTTTACATAATTCTTGTTTCTCATGACATTTCTAACATTGCCAAAAATTATCAACTTTCTAAGTCTTTCTGAGCAAGAGAAATCGCAAAACAGTCATTTATTCATTGCCGTCCAAAAACAATGCTTTTTTACACTCCAGTCTCCCTTTCTCTTGGAAACAATGACTTACATCAATCCTTTTACATAATTCTTGTTTCTCCTGACATTTCTAACATTGCCCACAAATATCAACTTTCTAAGTCTTTCTGAGCAGGAGAAATCGCAGAACATAGTCATTTCTTCATTGCAGTCCAAAAACAACGCTTTTTTACACTCCAGTCTCCCTTTCTCTTGGAAACAATGACTTACATCAATCCTTTTACATAATTCTTGTTTCTCATGACATTTCTAACATTGCCCACAATTATCAACTTTCTAAGTCTTTCTGAGCAGTAGAAATCGCAAAATATAGTAATTTCTTCATTGCCGTCCAAAAACAACGCTTTTTTACACTCCTGTCTCCCCTTCTCCTGGAAACAATGACTTACATCAATCCTTTTACATAATTCTTGTTTCTCATGACATTTCTAACATTGCCCACAATTATCAACTTTCTAAGTCTTTCTGAGCAAGAGAAATCGCAAAACAGTCATTTATTCATTGCCGTCCAAAAACAATGCTTTTTTACACTCCAGTCTCCCTTTCTCCTGGAAACAATGACTTACATCAATCCTTTTACATAATTCTTGTTTCTCCTGACATTTCTAACATTGCCCACAAATATCAACTTTCTAAGTCTTTCTGAGCAGGAGAAATCGCAAAACATAGTCATTTCTTCATTGCAGTCCAAAAACAACGCTTTTTTACACTCCAGTCTCCCTTTCTCTTGGAAACAATGACTTACATCAATCCTTTTACATAATTCTTGTTTCTCATGACATTTCTAACATTGTCCACAATTATCAACTTTCTAAGTCTTTCTGAGCAGGAGAAATCGCAAAACATAGTCATTTCTTCATTGCAGTCCAAAAACAACGCTTTTTTACACTCCAGTCTCCCTTTCTCTTGGAAACAATGACTTACATCAATCCTTTTACATAATTCTTGTTTCTCCTGACATTTCTAACATTGCCCACAATTATCAACTTTCTAAGTCTTTCTGAGCAGGAGAAACCGCAAAATATAGTCATTTCTTCATTGCCGTCCAAAAACAACGCTTTTTTACACTCCTGTCTCCCTTTCTCCTGGAAACAATGACTTACATCAATCCTTTTACATAATTCTTGTTTCTCATGACATTTCTAACATTGCCCACAATTATCAACTTTCTAAGTCTTTTTGAGCAGGAGAAATCGCAGAACATAGTCATTTCTTCATTGCAGTCCAAAAACAACGCTTTTTTACACTCCAGTCTCCCTTTCTCTTGGAAACAATGACTTACATCAATCCTTTTACATAATTCTTGTTTCTCCTGACATTTCTAACATTGCCCACAATTATCAACTTTCTAAGTCTTTCTGAGCAGGAGAAATCGCAAAATATAGTCATTTCTTCATTGCCGTCCAAAAACAACGCTTTTTTACACTCCTGTCTCCCTTTCTCCTGGAAACAATGACTTACATCAATCCTTTTACATAATTCTTGTTTCTCATGAAATTTCTAACATTGCCCACAATTATCAACTTTCTAAGTCTTTTTGAGCAGGAGAAATCGCAGAACATAGTCATTTCTTCATTGCAGTCCAAAAACAACGCTTTTTTACACTCCTGTCTCCATTTCTCTTGGAAACAATGACTTACATCAATCCTTTTACATAATTCTTGTTTCTCATGACATTTCTAACATTGCCCACAATTATCAACTTTCTAAGTCTTTCTGAGCAGGAGAAATCGCAAAATATAGTCATTTCTTCATTGCCGTCCAAAAACAACGCTTTTTTACACTCCTGTCTCCCCTTCTCCTGGAAACAATGACTTACATCAATCCTTTTACACAATTCTTGTTTCTCATGACATTTCTAACATTGCCCACAATTATCAACTTTCTAAGTCTTTCTGAGCAGGAGAAATCGCAAAACAGTCATTTATTCATTGCCGTCCAAAAACAATGCTTTTTTACACTCCAGTCTCCCTTTCTCTTGGAAACAATGACTTACATCAATCCTTTTACATAATTCTTGTTTCTCCTGACATTTCTAACATTGCCCACAATTATCAACTTTCTAAGTCTTTTTGAGCAGGAGAAATCGCAGAACATAGTCATTTCTTCATTGCAGTCCAAAAACAACGCTTTTTTACACTCCTGTCTCCATTTCTCTTGGAAACAATGACTTACATCAATCCTTTTACATAATTCTTGTTTCTCCTGACATTTCTAACATTGCCCACAATTATCAACTTTCTAAGTCTTTCTGAGCAGGAGAAACCGCAAAATATAGTCATTTCTTCATTGCCGTCCAAAAACAACGCTTTTTTACACTCCTGTCTCCCTTTCTCCTGGA
>NW_027446936.1:0-107447 GCF_038048845.1 Mixophyes fleayi | reverse complement strand
TATAATTCTTGATTCATGATTCAATTCATGATTCATGATTCAATGTATGATTCATGATTCATGATTCAATTAATGATTCATGATTTAAATAATGATTCATGACTCAATTCATGATTCGATTCATGATTCAATTCATGATTCATGATTCGATTTATGAATCATGATTCATGATTCAATTCATGATTCATGATTCATGATTCAATTCATGATTCATGATTCAATTCATGATTCGATTCCTGATTCAATTCATGAATCTTTATTCAATTCATGATTCATGATTCATGATTTAATTCATTATTCATGATTCTATTCATGATTCATGATTCAAGATTCAATTCATGATTCATGACTCATGATTCATGATTCATGATTAATGATTCAATTCATGATTCATGATTCATGATTCAATTCATGATTCATGATTCATGATTCATGATTTATGATTCAATTCATGATTCATGATTCATGATTTATGATTCAATTCATGATTCATGATTCAATCAATGATTCATGATTCATGATTCAATTCATGATTCATGATTCAATTCATGATTCATGATTCATGATTCAATTCATGATTCATGATTCATGATTAATGATTCATGATTCAATTCATGATTCATAATTCATGATTTAATTCATGATTCATGATTCATGATTCGATTCATGATTCATGATTCATGATTCAATTCATGATTCATGATTCATGATTCATGATTAATGATTCGATTCATGATTCATGATTTATGATTCAATTCATGATTCATGATTCATGATTAATGATTCAATTCATGATTCATGATTCAATTCATGATTCATGATTCAAGATTCATGATTCATGATTCAATTCATGATTCATGATTCGATTTATGATTCATGATTCATGATTCAATTCATGATTCATGATTCATGATTCAATTCATGATTCATGAATCATGATTCAATTCATGATGCATAATTCATGATTCATGATTCAATTCATGATTCATGATTCAAGATTCATGATTCATGATTCAATTCATGATTCATGATTCTCGATTTATGATTCATGATTCATGATTCAATTCATGATTCATGATTCATGATTCAATTCATGATTCATGAATCATGATTCAATTCATGATGCATAATTCATGATTCATGATTCAATTCATGATTCATGATTCATGATTCATGATTCATGATTCGATTCATGATTCATGATTTATGATTCAATTCATGATTCATGATTCATGATTCATGATTCATGATTCAATTCATGATTCATAATTCATGATTCATGATTCAATTCATGATTCATAATTCATGATTCATGATTCATGATTTGAATCATGATTCAGGATTCAATTCATGATTCATGATTCATGATTCATGATTCATAATTTATGAATCGATTCATGATTCATGATTCAATTAATGATTCATGATTCATGATTCAATTCATGATTCATGATTCATGATTCATGATTCATGACTCATGATTCGATTCATGATTCATGATTCATGATTAATGTTTCATGATTCGATTCATGATTCATGATTTGTGATTTATGATTAATTCATGATTTATGATTCATGATTCAATTCATGATTCATGATTCGATTCATGATTCATGATTCATGATTAATGATTTGATTCATGATTCATGATTCAATGTATGATTCATGATTCATGATTCAATTAATGATTCATGATTTAAATAATGATTCATGACTCAATTCATGATTCGATTCATGATTCAATTCATGATTCATGATTCAATTCATGATTCATGATTCATGATTCAATTCTATTATTCATGATTCTATTCATGATTCATGATTCATGATTAAAGATTCATGATTCAATTCATGATTCATGATTCAATTCATGATTCGATTCCTGATTCAATTCATGATTCATGATTCAATTCATGATTCATGATTCATGATTCAAATTCATTATTCATGATTCTATTCATGATTCATGATTCATGATTCAAGATTCAATTCATGATTCATGACTCATGATACATGATTCATGATTAATGATTCAATTCATGATTCATGATTTATGATTCAATTCATGATTCATGATTCGATTCATGATTCATGATTCATGATTCAATTCATGATTCATGATTTATGATTTAATTCATGATTCATGATTCATGATTTATGATTCAATTCATGATTCATGATTAATGATTCATGATTCGATTTATGAATCATGATTCATGATTCATGATTCAATTCATGATTCATGATTCAATTCATGATTCGATTCCTGATTCAATTCATGATTCATGATTCAATTCATGATTCATGATTCAAGATTCAATTCATGATTATGACTCATGATTCATGATTCATGATTAATGATTCAATTCATGATTCATGATTCATGATTCAATTTATGATTCATGGTTCGATTCATGATTCATGATTCATGATTCAATTCATGATTCATGATTTATGATTCAATTCATGATTCATGATTCATGATTCATGATTTATGATTTAATTCATGATTCATGATTAATGATTCATGATTCATGATTCAATTCATATTTCATAATTCATGATTCATGATTTATGATTTGATTCATGATTCATGATTCAATTCATGATTCATGATTCATGATTCATGATTTATGATTCAATTCATGATTCATGATTCAATCAATGATTCATGATTCATGATTCAATTCATGATTCATGATTCATGATTCGATTCATGATTCATGATTCATGATTAATGATTCATGATTCGATTCAGGATTCATGATTCATGATTTAATACATGATTCATGATTCATGATTCGATTCATGATTCATGATTCATGATTCAATTTATGATTCATGATTCATGAATCATGATTTATGATTCGATTCATGATTCATGATTTATGATTCAATTCATGATTCATGATTCATGATTAATGATTCAATGCATGATTCATGATTCAATTCATGATTCATGATTCAAGATTCATGATTCATGATTCAATTCATGATTCATGATTCGATTTATGATTCATGATTCATGATTCAATTCATGATTCATGATTCATGATTCATGATTCATGATTCAATTCATGATTCATGAATCATGATTCAATTCATGATGCATAATTCATGATTTATGATTCAATTCATGATTCATAATTCATGATTCATGATTCATGATTCGATTCATGATTCATGATTTATGATTCAATTCATGATTCATGATTCATGATTCATGATTCAATTCATGATTCATAATTCATGATTCATGATTCAATTCATGATTCATAATTCATGATTCATGATTCATGATTTGAATCATGATTCAGGATTCAATTCATGATTCATGATTCATGATTCATGATTCATTATTTATGATTCGATTCATGATTCATGATTCAATTATTGATTCATGATTCATGATTTATGATTTATGATTCATGATTTTATGATTCAATTCATGATTCATAATTCATGATTCATGATTCATGATTCGATTCATGATTCATGATTTATGATTCAATTCATGATTCATGATTCAATTCATGATTCGATTCCTGATTCAATTCATGATTCATGATTCAATTCATGATTCATGATTCAAGATTCAATTCATGATTATGACTCATGATTCATGATTCATGATTAATGATTCAATTCATGATTCATGATTCATGATTCAATTCATGATTCATGGTTCGATTCATGATTCATGATTCATGATTCAATTCATGATTCATGATTTATGATTCAATTCATGATTCATGATTCATGATTCATGATTTATGATTTAATTCATGATTCATGATTAATGATTCATGATTCATGATTCAATTCATATTTCATAATTCATGATTCATGATTTATGATTTGATTCATGATTCATGATTCAATTCATGATTCATGATTCATGATTCATGATTTATGATTCAATTCATGATTCATGATTCAATCAATGATTCATGATTCATGATTCAATTCATGATTCATGATTCATGATTCGATTCATGATTCATGATTCATGATTAATGATTCATGATTCGATTCAGGATTCATGATTCATGATTTAATACATGATTCATGATTCATGATTCGATTCATGATTCATGATTCATGATTCAATTTATGATTCATGATTCATGAATCATGATTTATGATTCGATTCATGATTCATGATTTATGATTCAATTCATGATTCATGATTCATGATTAATGATTCAATGCATGATTCATGATTCAATTCATGATTCATGATTCAAGATTCATGATTCATGATTCAATTCATGATTCATGATTCGATTTATGATTCATGATTCATGATTCAATTCATGATTCATGATTCATGATTCATGATTCATGATTCAATTCATGATTCATGAATCATGATTCAATTCATGATGCATAATTCATGATTTATGATTCAATTCATGATTCATAATTCATGATTCATGATTCATGATTCGATTCATGATTCATGATTTATGATTCAATTCATGATTCATGATTCATGATTCATGATTCAATTCATGATTCATAATTCATGATTCATGATTCAATTCATGATTCATAATTCATGATTCATGATTCATGATTTGAATCATGATTCAGGATTCAATTCATGATTCATGATTCATGATTCATGATTCATTATTTATGATTCGATTCATGATTCATGATTCAATTATTGATTCATGATTCATGATTTATGATTTATGATTCATGATTTATGATTCAATTCATGATTCATAATTCATGATTCATGATTCATGATTCGATTCATGATTCATGATTTATGATTCAATTCATGATTCATGATTCAATTCATGATTCGATTCCTGATTCAATTCATGATTCATGATTCAATTCATGATTCATGATTCAAGATTCAATTCATGATTATGACTCATGATTCATGATTCATGATTAATGATTCAATTCATGATTCATGATTCATGATTCAATTCATGATTCATGGTTCGATTCATGATTCATGATTCATGATTCAATTCATGATTCATGATTTATGATTCAATTCATGATTCATGATTCATGATTCATGATTTATGATTTAATTCATGATTCATGATTAATGATTCATGATTCATGATTCAATTCATATTTCATAATTCATGATTCATGATTTATGATTTGATTCATGATTCATGATTCAATTCATGATTCATGATTCATGATTCATGATTTATGATTCAATTCATGATTCATGATTCAATCAATGATTCATGATTCATGATTCAATTCATGATTCATGATTCATGATTCGATTCATGATTCATGATTCATGATTAATGATTCATGATTCGATTCAGGATTCATGATTCATGATTTAATACATGATTCATGATTCATGATTCGATTCATGATTCATGATTCATGATTCAATTTATGATTCATGATTCATGAATCATGATTTATGATTCGATTCGATCATGATTCATGATTTATGATTCAATTCATGATTCATGATTCATGATTAATGATTCAATGCATGATTCATGATTCAATTCATGATTCATGATTCAAGATTCATGATTCATGATTCAATTCATGATTCATGATTCGATTTATGATTCATGATTCATGATTCAATTCATGATTCATGATTCATGATTCATGATTCATGATTCAATTCATGATTCATGAATCATGATTCAATTCATGATGCATAATTCATGATTTATGATTCAATTCATGATTCATAATTCATGATTCATGATTCATGATTCGATTCATGATTCATGATATGATTCAATCATGATTCATGATTCTATTGATTCAATTCATGATTCATGATTCATGATTCATGATTCAATTCATGATTCATAATTCATGATTCATGATTCAATTCATGATTCATAATTCAATTCATGATTCATGATTCATGATTTGAATCATGATTCAGGATTCAATTCATGATTCATGATTCATGATTCATGATTCATTATTTATGATTCGATTCATGATTCATGATTCAATTATTGATTCATGATTCATGATTTATGATTTATGATTCATGATTTATGATTCAATTCATGATTCATAATTCATGATTCATGATTCATGATTCGATTCATGATTCATGATTTATGATTCAATTCATGATTCATGATTCATGATTCATGATTCTTGATTCATGATTCAATTCATGATTCATAATTCATGATTCATGATTCAATTCATGATTCATAATTCATGATTCATGATTCATGATTTGAATCATGATTCAGGATTCAATTCATGATTCATGATTCATGATTCATGATTCATTATTTATGATTCGATTCATGATTCATGATTCAATTATTGATTCATGATTCATGATTCATGATTCATGATTCATTATTTATGATTCGATTCATGATTCATGACTCATGATTTGATTCATGATTCATGATTCATGATTAATGACTCATGATTCGATTCATGATTCATGATTCATGATTAATGATTCATGATTCGATTCATGATTCATGATTCATGATTTAATTCATGATTCATGATTCATGATTCAATTCATGATTCATGATTCATGATTCGATTCATGATTCATGATTCATGATTAATGATTTGATTCATGATTCATGATTCATGATTCAATTCATGATTCATGATTCATGATTTATGATTCGATTCATGATTCATGATTTATGATTCAATTCATGATTCATGATTCATGATTCAATTCATGATTCATGATTCAATTCATGATTGATGATTTAAGATTCATGATTCATGATTCAATTCATGATTCATGATTTGATTTATGATTCATGATTCATGATTCATGATTCATGATTCATGATTCAATTCATGATTCAATTCATGATTCTTGATTCATGATTCATGATTCATGATTCATGATTCAATTCATGATTCATAATTCATGAGTCATGATTCATGATTCAATTCTTGATTCATGATTCGATTCATGATTCTTGATTCATGATTCAATTCATGATTCATGATTCGATTCATGATTCTTGATTCATGATTCATGATTTGATTAATGATTCATGATTCATGATTCAAGTCATGATTCATGATTCATGATTCATGATTCATGATTCAATTCATGATTCATAATTCATGATTCATGATTCATGATTCAATTCATGATTCGATTCATGATTCTTGATTCATGATTCATGATTTGATTAATGATTCATGATTCATGATTCAATTCATGATTCATGATTCATGATTCATGATTCATGATTCAATTCATGATTCATAATTCATGATTCATGATTCAATTCATGATTCATAATTCATGATTCATGATTCATGATTTGATTCATGATTCCGGATTCAATTAATGATTCATGATTCATGATTCAATTCATGATTCATGATTCATGATTTAATTCATGATTAATGATTTATGATTCATGATTCATGATTCATGATTCATGATTCATGATTAGATTCATGATTCATGATTCATGATTTAATTCATGATTCATGATTCATGATTCAATTCATGATTCATGATTTGATTCATGATTCATGATTCATGATTAATGATTTGATTCATGATTCATGATTCATGATTCAATTCATGATTCATGATTCATGATTTATGATTTATGATTCGATTCATGATTCATCATTTATGATTCAATTCATGATTCATGATTCATGATTCAATTCATGATTCATGATTCAATTCATGATTCATGATTCAAGATTCATGATTCATGATTCAATTCATGATTCATGATTTGATTTATGATTCATGATTCATGATTCAATTCATGATTCATGATTCATGATTCATGATTCAATTCATGATTCATGATTCATGATTCAATTTATGATTCATGATTCATGATTCTTGATTCATGATTCAATTCATGATTCTTGATTCATGATTCATGATTCAATTCATGATTCATGATTCGATTCATGATTCTTGATTCATGATTCATAATTTGATTAATGATTCATGATTCATGATTCAATTCATGATTCATGATTCATGATTCATTATTCATGATTCGATTCATGATTCATGATTCGATTCATGATTCATGATTCATGATTCAATTTATGATTCTTGATTCATGATTCAAGATTCAATTCATGATTCAATTCATGATTCAATTCATGATTCATGATTCATGATTAATGATTCAATGCATGATTCATGATTCAATTCATGATTCATGATTCAAGATTCATGATTCATGATTCAATTCATGATTCATGATTTGATTTATGATTCATTATTCATGATTCAATTCATGATTCATGATTCATGATTCATGATTCATGATTCATGATTCAATTCATGATTCATGAATCATGATTCAATTCATGATGCATAATTCATAATTCATGATTCAATTCATGATTCATGATTCATGATTCATGATTCAATTCATGATTCATGATTCATGATTCATGATTCATGATTCATGATTCAATTCATGATTCATGAATCATGATTCAATTCATGATGCATAATTCATGATTCATGATTCAATTCATGATTCATGAATCATGATTCAATTCATGATGCATAATTCTTGATTCATGATTCAATTCATGATTCATGATTCAATGTATGATTCATGAATCATGATTCAATTCATGATGCATAATTCTTGATTCATGATTCAATTAATGATTCATGATTCATGATTCAATTCATGATTCATGATTCATGATTCATGATTCATGATTCATGAATCATGATTCGATTCATGATTCATGATTCATGATTAATGTTTCATGATTCGATTCATGATTCATGATTCATGATTTAATTCATGATTCATGATTCATGATTCAATTCATGATTCATGATTCATGATTCGATTCATGATTCATGATTTATGATTCGATTCATGATTCATGATTCATGATTCGATTCATGATTCATGATTCATGATTAATGATTTGATTCATGATTCATGATTCAATGTATGATTCATGATTCATGATTCAATTAATGATTCATGATTTAAATAATGATTCATGACTCAATTCATGATTCGATTCATGATTCAATTCATGATTCATGATTCAATTCATGATTCATGATTCATGATTCAATTCATTATTCATGATTCTATTCATGATTCATGATTCATGATTAAAGATTCATGATTCAATTCATGATTCATGATTCAATTCATGATTCGATTCCTGATTCAATTCATGATTCATGATTCAATTCATGATTCATGATTCATGATTCAATTCATTATTCATGATTCTATTCATGATTCATGATTCATGATTCAAGATTCAATTCATGATTCATGACTCATGACTCATGATTCATGATTAATGATTCAATTCATGATTCATGATTTATGATTCAATTCATGATTTATGATTCGATTCATGATTCATGATTCATGATTCAATTCATGATTCATGATTTATGATTTAATTCATGATTCATGATTCATGATTTATGATTCAATTCATGATTAATGATTAATGATTCATGATTCGATTTATGAATCATGATTCATGATTCATGATTCAATTCATGATTCATGATTCAATTCATGATTCGATTCCTGATTCAATCATGATTCATGATTCAATTCATGATTCATGATTCATGATTCAATTCATTATTCATGATTCTATTCATGAATTATGATTCATGATTCAAGATTCAATTCATGATTCATGACTCATGATTCATGATTCATGATTAATGATTCAATTCATGATTCATGATTCATGATTCAATTCATGATTCATGGTTCGATTCATGATTCATGATTCAATTCATGATTCATGATTTATGATTCAATTCATGATTCATGATTCATGATTCATGATTTATGATTTAATTCATGATTCATGATTAATGATTCATGATTCAATTCATGATTCATAATTCATGATTCATGATTTATGATTTGATTCATGATTCATGATTCAATTCATGATTCATGATTCATGATTCATGATTTATGATTCAATTCATGATTCATGATTCAATCAATGATTCATGATTCATGATTCAATTCATGATTCATGATTTATGATTCGATTCATGATTCATGATTCATGATTAATGATTCATGATTCGATTCAGGATTCATGATTCATGATTTAATACATGATTCATGATTCATGATTCGATTCATGATTCATGATTCAATTTATGATTCATGATTCATGAATCATGATTTATGATTCGATTCATGATTCATGATTTATGATTCAATTCATGATTCATGATTCATGATTAATGATTCAATGCATGATTCATGATTCAATTCATGATTCATGATTCAAGATTCATGATTCATGATTCAATTCATGATTCATGATTCGATTTATGATTCATGATTCATGATTCAATTCATGATTCATGATTCATGATTCATGATTCATGATTCAATTCATGATTCATGAATCATGATTCAATTCATGATGCATAATTCCTGATTTATGATTCAATTCATGATTCATAATTCATGATTCATGATTCATGATTCGATTCATGATTTATGATTCAATTCATGATTCATGATTCATGATTCATGATTCAATTCATGATTCATAATTCATGATTCATGATTCAATTCATGATTCATAATTCATGATTCATGATTCATGATTTGAATCATGATTCAGGATTCAATTCATGATTCATGATTCATGATTCATGATTTATGATTTATGATTCATGATTCATGATTCATGACTCATGATTCGATTCATGATTCATGATTCATGATTAATGACTCATGATTCGATTCATGATTCATGATTCATGATTAATGATTCATGATTCGATTCATGATTCATGATTCATGATTAATTCATGATTCATGATTCATGATTCAATTCATGATTCATGATTCATGATTCGATTCATGATTCATGATTCATGATTTGATTCATGATTCATGATTCATGATTCAATTCATGATTCATGATTCATGATTTATGATTCGATTCATGATTCATGATTTATGATTCAATTCATGATTCATGATTCATGATTCAATTCATGATTCATGATTCAATTCATGATTGATGATTTAAGATTCATGATTCATGATTCAATTCATGATTCATGATTTGATTTATGATTCATGATTCATGATTCATGATTCATGATTCATGATTCAATTCATGATTCAATTCATAATTCTTGATTCATGATTCATGATTCATGATTCATGATTCAATTCATGATTCATAATTCATGATTCATGATTCATGATTCAATTCATGATTCATGATTCGATTCATGATTCTTGATTCATGATTCAATTCATGATTCATGATTCGATTCATGATTCTTGATTCATGATTCATGATTTGATTAATGATTCATGATTCATGATTCAAGTCATGATTCATGATTCATGATTCATGATTCATGATTCAATTCATGATTCATAATTCATGATTCATGATTCAATTCATGATTCATGATTCGATTCATGATTCTTGATTCATGATTCATGATTTGATTAATGATTCATGATTCATGATTCAATTCATGATTCATGATTCATGATTCATGATTCATGATTCAATTCATGATTCATAATTCATGATTCATGATTCAATTCATGATTCATAATTCATGATTCATGATTCATGATTTGATTCATGATTCAGGATTCAATTAATGATTCATGATTCATGATTCAATTCATGATTCATGATTCATGATTTAATTCATGATTAATGATTTATGATTCATGATTCATGATTCATGATTCATGATTCATGATTCATGATTCATGATTCAATTCATGATTCATGATTCGATTCATGATTCATGATTCATGATTAATGATTTGATTCATGATTCATGATTCATGATTCAATTCATGATTCATGATTCATGATTTATGATTTATGATTCGATTCATGATTCATCATTTATGATTCAATTCATGATTCATGATTAATGATTTAATTCATGATTCATGATTCAATTCATGATTCATGATTCAAGATTCATGATTCATGATTCAATTCATGATTCATGATTCGATTCATGATTCATGATTTATGATTTGATTCATGATTTATGATTCAATTCATGATTCATGATTCAATCAATGATTCATGATTCATGATTCAATTCACGATTCATGATTCATGATTCGATTCATGATTCATGATTCATGATTTAATACATGATTCATGATTCGATTCATGATTCATGATTTATGATCAATTTATGATTCATGATTCATGAATCATGATTTATGATTCGATTCATGATTCATGATTTATGATTCAATTCATGATTCATGATTCATGATTAATGATTCAATGCATGATTCATGATTCAATTCATGATTCATGATTCATGATTCAATTCATGATTCATGATTCATGATTCATGATTCATGATTCATGATTCAATTCATGATTCATGAATCATGATTCAATTCATGATGCATAATTCATGATTCATGATTCAATTCATGATTCATGATTCATGATTCATGATTCATGATTCGATTCATGATTCATGATTTATGATTCAATTCATGATTCATGATTCATGATTCATGATTCATGATTCAATTCATGATTCATAATTCATGATTCATGATTCAATTCATGATTCATGATTCATGATTAATGATTCAATGCATGATTCATGATTCAATTCATGATTCATGATTCATGATTCAATTCATGATTCATGATTCATGATTCATGATTCATGATTCATGATTCAATTCATGATTCATGAATCATGATTCAATTCATGATGCATAATTCATGATTCATGATTCAATTCATGATTCATGATTCATGATTCATGATTCATGATTCGATTCATGATTCATGATTTATGATTCAATTCATGATTCATGATTCATGATTCATGATTCATGATTCAATTCATGATTCATAATTCATGATTCATGATTTGAATCATGATTCAGGATTCAATTCATGATTCATGATTCATTATTTATGATTCGATTCATGATTCATGATTCAATTAATGATTCATGATTCATGATTCATGATTTATGATTCATGATTCATGATTAATGATTCATGACTCATGATTCGATTAATGATTCATGATTCATGATTAATGACTCATGATTCGATTCATGATTCATGATTCATGATTAATGATTCATGATTCGATTCATGATTCATGATTCATGATTTAATTCATGATTCATGATTCATGATTCAATTCATGATTCATGATTCATGATTCGATTCATGATCATGATTCATGATTAATGATTTGATTCATGATTCATGATTCATGATTCAATTCATGATTCATGATTCATGATTTATGATTCGATTCATGATTCATAATTTATGATTCAATTCATGATTCATGATTCATGATTCAATTCATGATTCATGATTCATGATTTATGATTCGATTCATGATTCATGATTTATGATTCAATTCATGATTCATGATTCATGATTCAATTCATGATTCATGATTCAATTCATGATTGATGATTTAAGATTCATGATTCATGATTCAATTCATGATTCATGATTTGATTTATGATTCATGATTCATGATTCAATTCATGATTCATGATTCATGATTCATGATTCATGATTCAATTCATGATTCAATTCATGATTCTTGATTCATGATTCATGATTCAATTCATGATTCATGATTCGATTCATGATTCTTGATTCATGATTCATGATTTGATTAATGATTCATGATTCATGATTCAATTCATGATTCATGATTCATGATTAAAGATTCATGATTCAATTCATGATTCATAATTCATGATTCATGATTCATGATTTCAATTCATGATTCATGATTCAATTCATGATTCTTGATTCATGATTCATGATTTGATTAATGATTCATGATTCATGATTCAATTCATGATTCATGATTCATGATTCATGATTCAATTCATGATTCATAATTCATGATTCATGATTCAATTCATGATTTATAATTCATGATTCATGATTCATGATTTGATTCATGATTCAGGATTCAATTCATGATTCATGATTCATGATTCAGGATTCAATTCATGATTCATGATTCATGATTCAATTAATGATTCATGATTCATGATTCAATTCATGATTCATGATTCATGATTTAATTCATGATTAATAATTTATGATTCATGATTCATGATTCATGATTCATGACTCATGATTCGATTCATGATTCATGATTCATGATTAATGATTCATGATTCGATTCATGATTAATGATTCATGATTCAATTCATGATTCATGATTCATGATTCGATTCATGATTCATGATTCATGATTAATGATTTGATTCATGATTCATGATTCATGATTCAATTCATGATTCATGATTCATGATTTATGATTTATGATTCGATTCATGATTCATGATTTATGATTCAATTCATGATTCATGATTCATGATTCAATTCATGATTCATGATTCAATTCATGATTCATGATTCAAGATTCATGATTCATGATTTAATTCATGATTCATGATTTGATTTATGATTCATGATTCATGATTCAATTCATGATTCATGATTCATGATTCAATTCATGATTCATGATTAATGATTCATGATTCAATTCATGATTCAATTCATGATTCTTGATTCATGATTCAATTCATGATTCATGGTTCGATTCATGATTCATGATTCATGATTAATGATTCATGATTCGATTCATGATTCATGATTCATGATTTAATTCATGATTCATGATTCATGATTCATTTCATGATTCATAATTCATGATTCATGATTTATGATTTGATTCATGATTCATGATTCAATTCATGATTCATGATTCATGATTCATGATTCATGATTTATGATTCAATTCATGATTCATGATTCAATCAATGATTCATGATTCATGATTCAATTCATGATTCATGATTCATGATTCGATTCATGATTCATGATTCATGATTAATGATTCATGATTCGATTCAGGATTCATGATTCATGATTTAATACATGATTCATGATTCATGATTCGATTCATGATTCATGATTCATGATTCAATTTATGATTCATGATTCATGAATCATGATTTATGATTCGATTCATGATTCATGATTTATGATTCAATTCATGATGCATAATTCATAATTCATGATTCAATTCATGATTCATGATTCATGATTCATGATTCAATTCATGATTCATGATTCATGATTCATGATTCATGATTCAATTCATGATTCATGAATCATGATTCAATTCATGATGCATAATTCATGATTCATGATTCAATTCATGATTCATGAATCATGATTCAATTCATGATGCATAATTCTTGATTCATGATTCAATTCATGATTCATGATTCAATGTATGATTCATGAATCATGATTCAATTCATGATGCATAATTCTTGATTCATGATTCAATTCATGATTCATGATTCAATTCATGATTCAATTCATGATTCATGATTCAATTTATGATTCATGATTCATGATTCAATTCATTATTCATGATTCTATTCATGATTCATGATTCAAGATTCATGATTCATGATTCAATTCATGATTCATGATTCGATTTATGATTCATGATTCATGATTCAATTCATGATTCATGATTCATGATTCATGATTCAATTCATGATTCATGAATCATGATTCAATTCATGATGCATAATTCATGATTTATGATTCAATTCATGATTCATAATTCATGATTCATGATTCATGATTCGATTCATGATTCATGATTTATGATTCAATTCATGATTCATGATTCATGATTCATGATTCAATTCATGATTCATAATTCATGATTCATGATTCAATTCATGATTCATAATTCATGATTCATGATTCATGATTTGAATCATGATTCAGGATTCAATTCATGATTCATGATTCATGATTCATGATTCATTATTTATGATTCGATTCATGATTCATGATTCAATTATTGATTCATGATTCATGATTTATGATTTATGATTCATGATTCATGATTCATGACTCATGATTCGATTCATGATTCATGATTCATGATTAATGACTCATGATTCGATTCATGATTCATGATTCATGATTAATGATTCATGATTCGATTCATGATTCATGATTCATGATTTAATTCATGATTCATGATTCATGATTCAATTCATGATTCATGATTCATGATTCGATTCATGATTCATGATTCATGATTAATGATTTGATTCAAGATTCATGATTCATGATTCAATTCATGATTCATGATTCATGATTTATGATTCGATTCATGATTCATGATTTATGATTCAATTCATGATTCATGATTCATGATTCAATTCATGATCATGATTCAATTCATGATTGATGATTTAAGATTCATGATTCATGATTCAATTCATGATTCATGATTTGATTTATGATTCATGATTCATGATTCATGATTCATGATTCATGATTCAATTCATGATTCAATTCATGATTCTTGATTCATGATTCATTATTCATGATTCATGATTCAATTCATGATTCATGATTCATGATTCAATTCATGATTCATGATTCGATTCATGATTCTTGATTCATGATTCAATTCATGATTCATGATTCGATTCATGATTCTTGATTCATGATTCATGATTTGATTAATGATTCATGATTCATGATTCAAGTCATGATTCATGATTCATGATTCATGATTCATGATTCATGATTCAATTCATGATTCATCATTCATGATTCATGATTCATGATTCAATTCATGATTCATGATTCGATTCATGATTCTTGATTCATGATTCATGATTTGATTAATGATTCATGATTCATGATTCAATTCATGATTCATGATTCATGATTCATGATTCAATTCATGATTCATAATTCATGATTCATGATTCAATTCATGATTCATAATTCATGATTCATGATTCATGATTTGATTCATGATTCAGGATTCAATTAATGATTCATGATTCATGATTCAATTCATGATTCATGATTCATGATTTAATTCATGATTAATGATTTATGATTCATGATTCATGATTCATGATTAGATTCATGATTCATGATTCATGATTTAATTCATGATTCATGATTCATGATTCAATTCATGATTCATGATTCATGATTAATGATTCAATGCATGATTCATGATTCAATTCATGATTCATGATTCGATTCATGATTCATGATTCATGATTAATGATTTGATTCATGATTCATGATTCATGATTCAATTCATGATTCATGATTCATGATTAATGATTCAATGCATGATTCATGATTCAATTCGTGATTCATGATTCAAGATTCATGATTCATGATTCAATTCATGATTCATGATTCGATTTATGATTCATGATTCATGATTCAATTCATGATTCATGATTCATGATTCATGATTCATGATTCAATTCATGATTCATGAATCATGATTCATGATTCAATTCATGATTCATGAATCATGATTCAATTCATGATGCATAATTCATAATTCATGATTCAATTCATGATTCATGATTCATGATTCAATTCATGATTCATGATTCATGATTCATGATTCATGATTCATGATTCAATTCATGATTCATGAATCATGATTCAATTCATGATGCATAATTCATGATTCATGATTCAATTCATGATTCATGAATCATGATTCAATTCATGATGCATAATTCTTGATTCATGATTCAATTCATGATTCATGATTCAATGTATGATTCATGAATCATGATTCAATTCATGATGCATAATTCTTGATTCATGATTCAATTCATGATTCATGATTCAATTCATGATTCAATTCATGATTCATGATTCAATTTATGATTCATGATTCATGATTCAATTCATTATTCATGATTCTATTCATGATTCATGATTCATGATTCAAGATTCATGATTCAATTAATGATTCATGATTCAATTCATGATTCGATTCCTGATTCAATTCATGATTCATGATTCAATTCATGATTCATGATTCAATTCATTATTCATGTTTCTATTCATGATTCATGATTCATGATTCAAGATTCAATTCATGATTCATGACTCATGATTCATGATTCATGATTAATGATTCAATTCATGATTTATGATTCATGATTCATGATTCGATACATGATTCATGATTCATGATTCAATTCATGATTCATGATTTATGATTCAATTCATGATTCATGATTCATGATTCATGATTTATGATTCAATTCATGATTCATGATTAATGATTCATGATTCGATTTATGAATCATGATTCATGATTCAATTCATGATTCATGATTCAATTCATGATTCATGATTCAATTCATGATTCGATTCCTGATTCAATTCATGATTCATGATTCAATTCATGATTCATGATTCAATTCATGATTCATGGTTCGATTCATGATTCATGATTCATGATTCAATTCATGATTCATGATTTATGATTCAATTCATGATTCATCATTCATGATTCATGATTCATGATTCAATTCATGATTCATGATTCGATTCATGATTCTTGATTCATGATTCATGATTTGATTAATGATTCATGATTCATGATTCAATTCATGATTCATGATTCATGATTCATGATTCATGATTCAATTCATGATTCATAATTCATGATTCATGATTCAATTCATGATTCATAATTCATGATTCATGATTCATGATTTGATTCATGATTCAGGATTCAATTAATGATTCATGATTCATGATTCAATTCATGATTCATGATTCATGATTTAATTCATGATTAATGATTTATGATTCATGATTCATGATTCATGATTCATGATTAGATTCATGATTCATGATTCATGATTTAATTCATGATTCATGATTCATGATTCAATTCATGATTCATGATTCATGATTAATGATTCAATGCATGATTCATGATTCAATTCATGATTCATGATTCGATTCATGATTCATGATTCATGATTAATGATTTGATTCATGATTCATGATTCATGATTCAATTCATGATTCATGATTCATGATTAATGATTCAATGCATGATTCATGATTCAATTCGTGATTCATGATTCAAGATTCATGATTCATGATTCAATTCATGATTCATGATTCGATTTATGATTCATGATTCATGATTCAATTCATGATTCATGATTCATGATTCATGATTCATGATTCAATTCATGATTCATGAATCATGATTCAATTCATGATGCATAATTCATAATTCATGATTCAATTCATGATTCATGATTCATGATTCATGATTCAATTCATGATTCATGATTCATGATTCATGATTCATGATTCAATTCATGATTCATGAATCATGATTCAATTCATGATGCATAATTCATGATTCATGATTCAATTCATGATTCATGAATCATGATTCAATTCATGATGCATAATTCTTGATTCATGATTCAATTCATGATTCATGATTCAATGTATGATTCATGAATCATGATTCAATTCATGATGCATAATTCTTGATTCATGATTCAATTCATGATTCATGATTCAATTCATGATTCAATTCATGATTCATGATTCAATTTATGATTCATGATTCATGATTCAATTCATTATTCATGATTCTATTCATGATTCATGATTCATGATTCAAGATTCATGATTCAATTAATGATTCATGATTCAATTCATGATTCGATTCCTGATTCAATTCATGATTCATGATTCAATTCATGATTCATGATTCAATTCATTATTCATGTTTCTTTTCATGATTCATGATTCAAGATTCAATTCATGATTCATGACTCATGATTCATGATTCATGATTAATGATTCAATTCATGATTTATGATTCATGATTCAATTCATGATTCATGATTTATGATTCAATTCATGATTCATGATTCATGATTCATGATTTATGATTCAATTCATGATTCATGATTAATGATTCATGATTCGATTTATGAATCATGATTCATGATTCAATTCATGATTCATGATTCAATTCATGATTCATGATTCAATTCATGATTCGATTCCTGATTCAATTCATGATTCAATTCATGATTCATGATTCATGATTCAATTCATGATTCATGATTTATGATTCAATTCATGATTCATGATTCATGATTTATGATTTAATTCATGATTCATGATTAATGATTCATGATTCATGATTCAATTCATGATTCATAATTCATGATTCATGATTTATGATTTGATTCATGATTTATGATTCAATTCATGATTCATGATTCAATCAATGATTCATGATTCATGATTCAATTCATGGTTCATGATTCATGATTCGATTCATGATTCATGATTCGATTCATGATTCATGATTCATGATTAATGATTCATGATTTGATTCATGATTCATGATTCATGATTTAATACATGATTCATGATTCATGATTCGATTCATGATTCATGATTTATGATCAATTTATGATTCATGATTCATGAATCATGATTTATGATTCGATTCATGATTCATGATTTATGATTCAATTCATGATTCATGATTCATGATTAATGATTCAATGCATGATTCATGATTCAATTCATGATTCATGATTCATGATTCAATTCATGATTCATGATTCATGATTCATGATTCATGATTCATGATTCAATTCATGATTCATGAATCATGATTCAATTCATGATGCATAATTCATGATTCATGATTCAATTCATGATTCATGATTCATGATTCATGATTCGATTCATGATTCATGATTTATGATTCATGATTCATGATTCATGATTCAATTCATGATTCATAATTCATGATTCATGATTCAATTCATGATTCATAATTCATGATTCATGATTCATGATTTGAATCATGATTCAGGATTCAATTCATGATTCATGATTCATGATTCATTATTTATGATTCGATTCATGATTCATGATTCAATTAATGATTCATGATTCATGATTCATGATTTATGATTCATGATTCATGATTCATGATTCATGACTCATGATTCGATTAATGATTCATGATTCATGATTAATGACTCATGATTCGATTCATGATTCATGATTCATGATTCGATTCATGATTCATGATTCATGATTTAATTCATGATTCATGATTCATGATTCAATTCATGATTCATGATTCATGATTCGATTCATGATTCATGATTCATGATTAATGATTTGATTCATGATTCATGATTCATGATTCAATTCATGATTCATGATTCATGATTTATGATTCGATTCATGATTCATGATTTATGATTCAATTCATGATTCATGATTCATGATTCAATTCATGATTCATGATTCATGATTTATGATTCGATTCATGATTCATGATTTATGATTCAATTCATGATTCATGATTCAATTCATGATTCATGATTCAATTCATGATTGATGATTTAAGATTCATGATTCATGATTCAATTCATGATTCATGATTCAATTCATGATTCATGATTTGATTTATGATTCATGATTCATGATTCAATTCATGATTCATGATTCATGATTCATGATTCATGATTCATGATTCAATTCATGATTCAATTCATGATTCTTGATTCATGATTCATGATTCAATTCATGATTCATGATTCAATTCATGATTCTTGATTCATGATTCATGATTTGATTAATGATTCATGATTCATGATTCAATTCATGATTCATGATTCATGATTCATGATTCATGATTAAAGATTCATGATTCAATTCATGATTCATAATTCATGATTCATGATTCATGATTCAATTCATGATTCATGATTCGATTCATGATTCTTGATTCATGATTCATGATTTGATTAATGATTCATGATTCATGATTCAATTCATGATTCATGATTCATGATTCATGATTCATGATTCAATTCATGATTCATAATTCATGATTCATGATTCAATTCATGATTTATAATTCATGATTCATGATTCATGATTTGATTCATGATTCAGGATTCAATTCATGATTCATGATTCATGATTCATCATTCATTATTTATGATTCGATTCATGATTCATGATTCAATTAATGATTCATGATTCATGATTCAATTCATGATTCATGATTCATGATTTAATTCATGATTAATAATTTATGATTCATGATTCATGATTCGATTCATGATTCATGATTCATGATTAATGATTCATGATTCGATTCATGATTCATGATTCATGATTTAATTCATGATTCATGATTCATGATTCAATTCATGATTCATGATTCATGATTCGATTCATGATTCATGATTCATGATTAATGATTTGATTCATGATTCATGATTCATGATTCAATTCATGATTCATGATTCATGATTTATGATTTATGATTCGATTCATGATTCATGATTTATGATTCAATTCATGATTCATGATTCATGATTCAATTCATGATTCATGATTCAATTCATGATTCATGATTCAAGATTCATGATTCATGATTCAATTCATGATTCATGATTTGATTTATGATTCATGATTCATGATTCAATTCATGATTCATGATTCATGATTCAATTCATGATTCATGATTAATGATTCATGATTCAATTCATGATTCAATTCATGATTCTTGATTCATGATTCAATTCATGATTCATGGTTCGATTCATGATTCATGATTCATGATTAATGATTCATGATTCGATTCATGATTCATGATTCATGATTTAATTCATGATTCATGATTCATGATTCAATTCATGATTCATGATTCATGATTCAATTCATGATTCATGATTTATGATTCAATTCATGATTCATGATTCATGATTCATGATTTATGATTCAATTCATGATTCATGATTAATGATTCATGATTCGATTTATGAATCATGATTCATGATTCAATTCATGATTCATGATTTAATTCATGATTCATGATTTAATTCATGATTCATGATTCATGATTCATGATTCATGATTCAATTCATGATTCATAATTCATGATTCATGATTCAATTCATGATTTATAATTCATGATTCATGATTCATGATTTGATTCATGATTCAGGATTCAATTCATGATTCATGATTCATGATTCATGATTCATTATTTATGATTCGATTCATGATTCATGATTCAATTAATGATTCATGATTCATGATTCAATTCATGATTCATGATTCATGATTTAATTCATGATTAATAATTTATGATTCATGATTCATGATTCATGATTCATGACTCATGATTCGATTCATGATTCATGATTCATGATTAATGATTCATGATTCGATTCATGATTAATGATTCATGATTCAATTCATGATTCATGATTCATGATTCGATTCATGATTCATGATTCATGATTAATGATTTGATTCATGATTCATGATTCATGATTCAATTCATGATTCATGATTCATGATTTATGATTTATGATTCGATTCATGATTCATGATTTATGATTCAATTCATGATTCATGATTCATGATTCAATTCATGATTCATGATTCAATTCATGATTCATGATTCAAGATTCATGATTCATGATTCAATTCATGATTCATGATTTGATTTATGATTCATGATTCATGATTCAATTCATGATTCATGATTCATGATTCAATTCATGATTCATGATTAATGATTCATGATTCAATTCATGATTCAATTCATGATTCTTGATTCATGATTCAATTCATGATTCATGGTTCATGATTAATGATTCATGATTCGATTCATGATTCATGATTCATGATTTAATTCATGATTCATGATTCATGATTCAATTCATGATTCATGATTCATGATTCAATTCATGATTCATGATTTATGATTCAATTCATGATTCATGATTCATGATTCATGATTTATGATTCAATTCATGATTCATGATTAATGATTCATGATTCGATTTATGAATCATGATTCATGATTCAATTCATGATTCATGATTCAATTCATGATTCTTGATTCATGATTCATGATTCAATTCATGATTCATGATTCGATTCATGATTCTTGATTCATGATTCATGATTTGATTAATGATTCATGATTCATGATTCAATTCATGATTCATGATTCATGATTAAAGATTCATGATTCAATTCATGATTCATAATTCATGATTCATGATTCATGATTCAATTCGTGATTCATGATTCGATTCATGATTCTTGATTCATGATTCATGATTTGATTAATGATTCATGATTCATGATTCAATTCATGATTCATGATTCATGATTCATGATTCATGATTCAATTCATGATTCATAATTCATGATTCATGATTCAATTCATGATTTATAATTCATGATTCATGATTCATGATTTGATTCATGATTCAGGATTCAATTCATGATTCATGATTCATGATTCATCATTCATTATTTATGATTCGATTCATGATTCATGATTCAATTAATGATTCATGATTCATGATTCATCATTCATTATTTATGATTCGATTCATGATTCATGATTCAATTAATGATTCATGATTCATGATTCAATTCATGATTCATGATTCATGATTTAATTCATGATTAATAATTTATGATTCATGATTCATGATTCATGATTCATGACTCATGATTCGATTCATGATTCATGATTCATGATTAATGATTCATGATTCGATTCATGATTCATGATTCATGATTTAATTCATGATTCATGATTCATGATTCAATTCATGATTCATGATTCATGATTCAATTCATGATTCATGATTCATGATTAATGATTTGATTCATGATTCATGATTCATGATTCAATTCATGATTCATGATTCATGATTTATGATTTATGATTCGATTCATGATTCATGATTTATGATTCAATTCATGATTCATGATTCATGATTCAATTCATGATTCATGATTCAATTCATGATTCATGATTCAAGATTCATGATTCATGATTCAATTCATGATTCATGATTTGATTTATGATTCATGATTCATGATTCAATTCATGATTCATGATTCATGATTCAATTCATGATTCATGATTAATGATTCATGATTCAATTCATGATTCAATTCATGATTCTTGATTCATGATTCAATTCATGATTCATGGTTCGATTCATGATTCATGATTAATGATTCATGATTCGATTCATGATTCATGATTCATGATTTAATTCATGATTCATGATTCATGATTCAATTCATGATTCATGATTCATGATTCAATTCATGATTCATGATTTATGATTCAATTCATGATTCATGATTCATGATTTATGATTCAATTCATGATTCATGATTAATGATTCATGATTCGATTTATGAATCATGATTCATGATTCAATTCATGATTCATGATTCAATTCATGATTCGATTCCTGATTCAATTCATGATTCATGATTCAATTCATGATTCATGATTCATGATTCAATTCATGATTCATGATTCGATTCATGATTCATGAATCATGATTCAATTCATGATTCATGATTTATGATTCAATTCATGATTCATGATTCATGATTTATGATTTAAATCATGATTCATGATTAATGATTCATGATTCATGATTCAATTCATGATTCATAATTCATGATTCATGATTTATGATTTGATTCATGATTTATGATTCAATTCATGATTCATGATTCAATCAATGATTCATGATTCATGATTCAATTCATGATTCATGATTCGATTCATGATTCATGATTCGATTCATGATTCATGATTCATGATTAATGATTCATGATTCGATTCATGATTCATGATTCATGATTTAATACATGATTCATGATTCATGATTCGATTCATGATTCATGATTTATGATTCAATTTATGATTCATGATTCATGAATCATGATTTATGATTCGATTCATGATTCATGATTTATGATTCAATTCATGATTCATGATTCATGATTAATGATTCAATGCATGATTCATGATTCAATTCATGATTCATGATTCATGATTCAATTCATGATTCATGATTCATGATTCATGATTCATGATTCATGATTCATGATTCAATTCATGATTCATGAATCATGATTCAATTCATGATGCATAATTCATGATTCATGATTCAATTCATGATTCATGATTCATGATTCATGATTCATGATTCGATTCATGATTCATGATTTATGATTCAATTCATGATTCATGATTCATGATTCATGATTCAATTCATGATTCATAATTCATGATTCATGATTCAATTCATGATTCATAATTCATGATTCATGATTCATGATTTGAATCATGATTCAGGATTCAATTCATGATTCATGATTCATGATTCATTATTTATGATTCGATTCATGATTCATGATTCAATTCATGATTCATGATTCATGATTCGATTCATGATTCATGATTCATGATTAATGATTTGATTCATGATTCATGATTCATGATTCAATTCATGATTCATGATTCATGATTTATGATTCGATTCATGATTCATGATTTATGATTCAATTCATGATTCATGATTCATGATTCAATTCATGATTCATGATTCATGATTTATGATTCGATTCATGATTCATGATTTATGATTCAATTCATGATTCATGATTCATGATTCAATTCATGATTCATGATTCAATTCATGATTGATGATTTAAGATTCATGATTCATGATTCAATTCATGATTCATGATTTGATTTATGATTCATGATTCATGATTCAATTCATGATTCATGATTCATGATTCATGATTCATGATTCAATTCATGATTCAATTCATGATTCTTGATTCATGATTCATGATTCAATTCATGATTCATGATTCGATTCATGATTCTTGATTCATGATTCATGATTTGATTAATGATTCATGATTCATGATTCAATTCATGATTCATGATTCATGATTAAAGATTCATGATTCAATTCATGATTCATAATTCATGATTCATGATTCATGATTCAATTCATGATTCATGATTCGATTCATGATTCTTGATTCATGATTCATGATTTGATTAATGATTCATGATTCATGATTCAATTCATGATTCATGATTCATGATTCATGATTCATGATTCAATTCATGATTCATAATTCATGATTCATGATTCAATTCATGATTTATAATTCATGATTCATGATTCATGATTTGATTCATGATTCAGGATTCAATTCATGATTCATGATTCATCATTCATTATTTATGATTCGATTCATGATTCATGATTCAATTAATGATTCATGATTCATGATTCAATTCATGATTCATGATTCATGATTTAATTCATGATTAATAATTTATGATTCATGATTCATGATTCATGACTCATGATTCGATTCATGATTCATGATTCATGATTCAATTCATGATTCATGATTCATGATTTAATTCATGATTCATGATTCATGATTCAATTCATGATTCATGATTAATGATTTGATTCATGATTCATGATTCATGATTCAATTCATGATTCATGATTCATGATTTATGATTTATGATTCGATTCATGATTCATGATTTATGATTCAATTCATGATTCATGATTCATGATTCAATTCATGATTCATGATTCAATTCATGATTCATGATTCAAGATTCATGATTCATGATTCAATTCATGATTCATGATTTGATTTATGATTCATGATTCATGAATCAATTCATGATTCATGATTCAATTCATGATTCATGATTAATGATTCATGATTCAATTCATGATTCAATTCATGATTCTTGATTCATGATTCAATTCATGATTCATGGTTCGATTCATGATTCATGATTCATGATTAATGATTCATGATTCGATTCATGATTCATGATTCATGATTTAATTCATGATTCATGATTCAATTCATGATTCATGATTCATGATTAATGATTTGATTCATGATTCATGATTCATGATTCAATTCATGATTCATGATTCATGATTTATGATTCGATTCATGATTCATGATTTATGATTCAATTCATGATTCATGATTCATGATTCAATTCATGATTCATGATTCATGATTTATGATTCGATTCATGATTCATGATTTATGATTCAATTCATGATTCATGATTCATGATTCAATTCATGATTCATGATTCAATTCATGATTGATGATTTAAGATTCATGATTCATGATTCAATTCATGATTCATGATTTGATTTATGATTCATGATTCATGATTCAATTCATGATTCATGATTCATGATTCATGATTCATGATTCAATTCATGATTCAATTCATAATTCTTGATTCATGATTCATGATTCAATTCATGATTCATGATTCGATTCATGATTCTTGATTCATGATTCATGATTTGATTAATGATTCATGATTCATGATTCATGATTCATGATTCAATTCATGATTCATGAGTCATGATTCATGATTCATGATTCAATTCATGATTCATAATTCATGATTCATGATTCATGATTCAATTCATGATTCATGATTCGATTCATGATTCTTGATTCATGATTCATGATTTGATTAATGATTCATGATTCATGATTCAATTCATGATTCATGATTCATGATTCATGATTCATGATTCAATTCATGATTCATAATTCATGATTCATGATTCAATTCATGATTCATAATTCATGATTCATGATTTGATTCATGATTCAGGATTCAATTCATGATTCATGATTCATGATTCATCATTCATTATTTATGATTCGATTCATGATTCATGATTCAATTAATGATTCATGATTCATGATTCAATTCATGATTCATGATTCATGATTTAATTCATGATTAATAATTTATGATTCATGATTCATAATTCATGATTCATGACTCATGATTCGATTCATGATTCATGATTCATGATTAATGATTTGATTCATGATTCATGATTCATGATTCAATTCATGATTCATGATTCATGATTCGATTCATGATTCATGATTCATGATTAATGATTTGATTCATGATTCATGATTCATGATTCAATTCATGATTCATGATTCATGATTTATGATTTATGATTCGATTCATGATTCATGATTTATGATTCAATTCATGATTCATGATTCATGATTCAATTCATGATTCATGATTCAATTCATGATTCATGATTAATGATTCATGATTCAATTCATGATTCAATTCATGATTCTTGATTCATGATTCAATTCATGATTCATGGTTCGATTCATGATTCATGATTCATGATTAATGATTCATGATTCGATTCATGATTCATGATTCATGATTTAATTCATGATTCATGATTCATGATTCAATTCATGATTCATGATTCATGATTCGATTCATGATTCATGATTCATGATTAATGATTTGATTCATGATTCTTGATTCATGATTCAATTCATGATTCATGATTCATGATTTATGATTCGATTCATGATTCATGATTTATGATTCAATTCATGATTCATGATTCATGATTCAATTCATGATTCATGATTTATGATTCGATTCATGATTCATGATTTATGATTCAATTCATGATTCATGATTCATGATTCAATTCATGATTCATGATTCAATTCATGATTGATGATTTAAGATTCATGATTCATGATTCAATTCATGATTCATGATTTGATTTATGATTCATGATTCATGATTCAATTCATGATTCATGATTCATGATTCATGATTCATGATTCATGATTCAATTCATGATTCAATTCATGATTCTTGATTCATGATTCATGATTCAATTCATGATTCATGATTCGATTCATGATTCTTGATTCATGATTCATGATTTGATTAATGATTCATGATTCATGATTCAATTCATGATTCATGATTCATGATTCATGATTCATGATTCAATTCATGATTCATAATTCATGATTCATGATTCATGATTCAATTCATGATTTATGATTCGATTCATGATTCTTGATTCATGATTCATGATTTGATTAATGATTCATGATTCATGATTCAATTCATGATTCATGATTCATGATTCATGATTCATGATTCAATTTATGATTCATAATTCATGATTCATGATTCAATTCATGATTCATAATTCATGATTCATGATTCATGATTTGATTCATGATTCAGGATTCAATTCATGATTCATGATTCATCATTCATCATTCATTATTTATGATTCAATTCATGATTCATGATTCAATTAATGATTCATGATTCATGATTCAATTCATGATTCATGATTCATGATTTAATTCATGATTAATAATTTATGATTCATGATTCATGATTCATGATTCAATTCATGATTCATGATTCATGATTTAATTCATGATTAATAATTTATGATTCATGATTCATGATTCATGATTCATGACTCATGATTCGATTCATGATTCATGATTCATGATTAATGATTCATGATTCGATTCATGATTCATGATTCATGATTTAATTCATGATTCATGATTCATGATTCAATTCATGATTCATGATTCATGATTCGATTCATGATTCATGATTCATGATTAATGATTTGATTCATGATTCATGATTCATGATTCAATTCATGATTCATGATTCATGATTTATGATTTATGATTCGATTCATGATTCATGATTTATGATTCAATTCATGATTCATGATTCATGATTCAATTCATGATTCATGATTTAATTCATGATTCATGATTCAAGATTCATGATTCATGATTCAATTCATGATTCATGATTTGATTTATGATTCATGATTCATGATTCAATTCATGATTCATGATTCATGATTCATGATTCAATTCATGATTCATGATTCATGATTCAATTCATGATTCATGATTCATGATTCAATTCATGATTCATGATTCATGATTCATGATTCATGATTCATGATTCATGATTCATGATTCAGTTCATGATTCATGATTAATGATTCATGATTCAATTCATGATTCAATTCATGATTCTTGATTCATGATTCAATTCATGATTCATGGTTCGATTCATGATTCATGATTCATGATTAAGGATTCATGATTCGATTCATGATTCATGATTCATGATTTAATTCATGATTCATGATTCATGATTCAATTCATGATTCATGATTCGATTCATGATTCATGATTCATGATTAATGATTTGATTCATGATTCATGATTCATGATTCAATTCATGATTCATGATTCATGATTTATGATTCGATTCATGATTCATGATTTATGATTCAATTCATGATTCATGATTCAATTCATGATTCATGATTCATGATTTATGATTCGATTCATGATTCATGATTTATGATTCAATTCATGATTCATGATTCATGATTCAATTCATGATTCATGATTCAATTCATGATTGATGATTTAAGATTCATGATTCATGATTCAATTCATGATTCATGATTTGATTTATGATTCATGATTCATGATTCAATTCATGATTCATGATTCATGATTCATGATTCATGATTCATGATTCAATTCATGATTCAATTCATGATTCTTGATTCATGATTCATGATTCAATTCATGATTCATGATTCGATTCATGATTCTTGATTCATGATTCATGATTTGATTAATGATTCATGATTCATGATTCAATTCATGATTCATGATTCATGATTCATGATTCATGATTCAATTCATGATTCATAATTCATGATTCATGATTCATGATTCAATTCATGATTCATGATTCGATTCATGATTCTTGATTCATGATTCATGATTTGATTAATGATTCATGATTCATGATTCAATTCATGATTCATGATTCATGATTCATGATTCATGATTCAATTCATGATTCATGATTCATGATTCAATTCATGATTCATAATTCATGATTCATGATTCATGATTTGATTCTAGATTCAGGATTCAATTCATGATTCATGATTCATGATTCATCATTCATTATTTATGATTCGATTCATGATTCATGATTCAATTAATGATTCATGATTCATGATTCAATTCATGATTCATGATTCATGATTTAATTCATGATTAATAATTTATGATTCATGATTCATGATTCATGATTCATGATTCATGATTCAATTCATGATTCATGATTCATGATTCATGATTCATGATTCATGATTCAATTCATGATTCAATTCATGATTCTTGATTCATGATTCATGATTCAATTCATGATTCATGATTCGATTCATGATTCTTGATTCATGATTCATGATTTGATTAATGATTCATGATTCATGATTCAATTCATGATTCATGATTCATGATTCATGATTCATGATTCAATTCATGATTCATAATTCATGATTCATGATTCAATTCATGATTCATGATTCGATTCATGATTCTTGATTCATGATTCATGATTTGATTAATGATTCATGATTCATGATTCAATTTATGATTCATGATTCATGATTCATGATTCATGATTCAATTCATGATTCATAATTCATGATTCATGATTCAATTCATGATTCATAATTCATGATTCATGATTCATGATTTGATTCATGATTCAGGATTCAATTCATGATTCATGATTCATGATTCATCATTCATTATTTATGATTCGATTCATGATTCATGATTCAATTAATGATTCATGATTCATGATTCAATTCATGATTCATGATTCATGATTTAATTCATGATTAATAATTTATGATTCATGATTCATGATTCATGATTCATGATTCATGATTCGATTCATGATTCATGATTCATGATTAATGATTCATGATTCGATTCATGATTCATGATTCATGATTCATGATTCATGATTTAATTCATGATTCATGATTCATGATTCAATTCATGATTCATGATTCATGATTCGATTCATGATTCATGATTCATGATTAATGATTTGATTCATGATTCATGATTCATGATTCAATTCATGATTCATGATTCATGATTTATGATTTATGATTCGATTCATGATTCATGATTTATGATTCAATTCATGATTCATGATTCATGATTCAATTCATGATTCATGATTTAATTCATGATTCATGATTCAAGATTCATGATTCATGATTCAATTCATGATTCATGATTTGATTTATGATTCATGATTCATGATTCAATTCATGATTCATGATTCATGATTCATGATTCATGATTCAATTCATGATTCATGATTCATGATTCAAATAATGATTCATGATTAATGATTCATGATTCAATTCATGATTCAATTCATGATTCATGATTCATGATTCAATTCATGATTCATGGTTCGATTCATGATTCATGATTCATGATTCAATTCATGATTCATGATTTATGATTCAATTCATGATTCATGATTTATGATTTAATTCATGATTAATGATTCATGATTCATGATTCAATTCATTATTCATAATTCATGATTCATGATTTATGATTTGATTCATGATTTATGATTCAATTCATGATTCATGATTCAATCAATGATTCATGATTCATGATTCAATTCATGATTCATGATTCAGGATTCGATTCATGATTCATGATTCATGATTAATGATTCATGATTCGATTCATGATTCATGATTCATGATTTAATACATGATTCATGATTCATGATTCGATTCGTGATTCATGATTTATGATTCAATTTATGATTCATTATTCATGAATCATGATTTATTATTCGATTCATGATTCATGATTTATGATTCAATTCATGATTCATGATTAATGATTCAATGCATGATTCATGATTCAATTCATGATTCATGATTCATGATTCAATTCATGATTCATGATTCATGATTCATGATTCATGATTCAATTCATGATTCATGAATCATGATTCAATTCATGATGCATAATTCATGATTCATGATTCAATTCATGATTCATGATTCATGATTCATGATTCGATTCATGATTCATGATTTATGATTCAATTCATGATTCATGATTCATGATTCATGATTCAATTCATGATTCATAATTCATGATTCATGATTCAATTCATGATTCATAATTCATGATTCATGATTCATGATTTGAATCATGATTCAGGATTCAATTCATGATTCATGATTCATGATTCATTATTTATGATTCGATTCATGATTCATGATTCAATTAATGATTCATGATTCATGATTCATGATTTATGATTCATGATTCATGATTCATGATTCATGACTCATGATTCGATTCATGATTCATGATTCATGATTAATGATTCATGATTTGATTCATGATTCATGATTCATGATTTAATTCATGATTCATGATTCATGATTCAATTCATGATTCATGATTCATGATTTGATTCATGATTCATGATTCATGATTAATGATTTGATTCATGATTCATGATTCATGATTCAATTCATGATTCATGATTCATGATTTATGATTCGATTCATGATTCATGATTTATGATTCAATTCATGATTCATGATTCATGATTCAATTCATGATTCATGATTCATGATTTATGATTCGATTCATGATTCATGATTTATGATTCAATTCATGATTCATGATTCATGATTCAATTCATGATTCATGATTCAATTCATGATTGATGATTTAAGATTCATGATTCATGATTCAATTCATGATTCATGATTTGATTTATGATTCATGATTCATGATTCAATTCATGATTCATGATTCATGATTCATGATTCATGATTCATGATTCAATTCATGATTCAATTCAAGATTCTTGATTCATGATTCATGATTCAATTCATGATTCATGATTCGATTCATGATTCTTGATTCATGATTCATGATTTGATTAATGATTCATGATTCATGATTCAATTCATGATTCATGATTCATGATTCATGATTCATGATTCAATTCATGATTCATAATTCATGATTCATGATTCATGATTCAATTCATGATTCATGATTCGATTCATGATTCTTGATTCATGATTCATGATTTGATTAATGATTCATGATTCATGATTCAATTCATGATTCATGATTCATGATTCATGATTCATGATTCAATTCATGATTCATAATTCATGATTCATGATTCAATTCATGATTCATAATTCATGATTCATGATTCATGATTTGATTCATGATTCAGGATTCAATTTATGATTCATGATTCATCAATCATTATTTATGATTCGATTCATGATTCATGATTCAATTAATGATTCATGATTCATGATTCAATTCATGATTCATGATTCATGATTTAATTCATGATTAATAATTTATGATTCATGATTCATGATTCATGATTCATGACTCATGATTCGATTCATGATTCATGATTCATGATTAATGATTCATGATTGGATTCATGTTTCATGATTCATGATTTAATTCATGATTCATGATTCATGATTCAATTCATGATTCATGATTCATGATTCGATTCATTATTCATGATTCATGATTAATGATTTGATTCATGATTCATGATTCATGATTCAATTCATGATTCATGATTCATGATTTATGATTTATGATTCGATTCATGATTCATGATTTATGATTCAATTCATGATTCATGATTCATGATTCAATTCATGATTCATGATTCAATTCATGATTCATGATTCAAGATTTATGATTCATGATTCAATTCATGATTCATGATTTGATTTATGATTCATGATTCATGATTCAATTCATGATTCATGATTCATGATTCATGATTCATGATTCAATTCATGATTCATGATTCATGATTCAATTCATGATTCATGATTCATGATTCAATTCATGATTCATGATTAATGATTCATGATTCAATTCATGATTCAATTCATGATTCTTGATTCATGATTCATGATTCAATTCATGATTCATGATTCGATTCATGATTCTTGATTCATGATTCATAATTTGATTAATGATTCATGATTCATGATTCAATTCATGATTCATGATTCATGATTCATTATTCATGATTCGATTCATGATTCATGATTCATGATTCAATTTATGATTCTTGATTCATGATTCAAGATTCAATTCATGATTCATGATTCGATTCATCATTCTTGATTCATGATTCATGATTCGATTCATGATTCATGATTCAATTTATGATTCAATTCATGATTCATGATTCATTATTCATGATTCGATTCATGATTCATGATTCAATTCATGATTCATGATTCAATTCATAATTCATGAGTCGATTCATGATTCATGATTCATGATTCAATTCATGATTCATGATTCATGATTCATGATTCATGATTCATGATTCAATTCATGATTCAATTCATGATTCATTATTCATAATTCAATTCATGATTCATGATTAAATTTATGATTCATGATTCATGATTCAATTCATGATTCATGATTCCTGATTAAATTCATGATTCATAATTCATGATTCATGATTCAATTCATGGTTCATGATTCATGATTCATGATTCAATTAATGATTCATGATTTAAATCATGATTCATGACTCAATTCATGATTTGATTCATGATTCAATTCATGATTCATGATTCGATTTATGAATCATGATTCATGATTCAATTCATGATTCATGATTCATGATTCAATTCATGATTCATGATTCAATTCATGATTCGATTCCTGATTCAATTCTTGATTCATGATTCAATTCATGATTCATGATTCAATTCATTATTCATTATTCTATTCATGATTTATGATTCAATTCATGATTCATGATTTGATTCATGATTCATGATTCGATTCATGATTCATGATACAATTCATGATTCATGATTCATGATTCATGATTTGATTCATGATTCTTGATTCATGATTCGATTTATGATTCATGATTCATGATTCAATTCATGATTCATGATTCATGATTCATGATTCATGATTCATGATTCAAGATTCAATTCATGATTCATGATTCAATTCATGATTCATGATTCGATTCATGATTCATGATTCAATTCATGATTCATGATTTATGATTCAATTCATGATTCATGATTCATGATTCAATTCATGATTCATGATTCAATTAATGATTCATGATTCATTATTAAATTCATGATTCATGATTTAATTCATGATTAATGATTTATGATTCATGATTCATGATTCATGACTTATGATTCGATTCATGATTCATGATTAATGATTCATGATTCAATTCATGATTCATGATTCATGATTTAATTCATGATTAATAATTTATGATTCATGATTCATGATTCATGATTCATGACTCATGATTCGATTCATGATTCATGATTCATGATTAATGATTCATGATTCGATTCATGATTCATGATTCATGATTTAATTCATGATTCATGATTCATGATTCAATTCATGATTCATGATTCATGATTCGATTCATGATTCATGATTCATGATTTATGATTTGATTCATGATTCATGATTCATGATTCAATTCATGATTCATGATTCATGATTTATGATTTATGATTCGATTCATGATTCATGATTTATGATTTATGATTCAATTCATGATTCATGATTCATGATTCAATTCATGATTCATGATTTAATTCATGATTCATGATTCAAGATTCATGTTTCATGATTCAATTCATGATTCATGATTTGATTTATGATTCATGATTCATGATTCAATTCATGATTCATGATTCATGATTCATGATTCATGATTCAATTCATGATTCATGATTCATGATTCAATTCATGATTCATGATTCATGATTCAATTCATGATTCATGATTCATGATTCATGATTAATGATTCATGATTCAATTCATGATTCAATTCATGATTCTTGATTCATGATTCAATTCATGATTCATGGTTCGATTCATGATTCATGATTCATGATTAATGATTCATGATTCGATTCATGATTAATGATTCATGATTTAATTCATGATTCATGATTCATGATTCAATTCATGATTCATGATTCATGATTCGATTCATGATTCATGATTCATGATTAATGATTTGATTCATGATTCATGATTCATGATTCAATTCATGATTCATGATTCATGATTTATGATTCGATTCATGATTCATGATTTATGATTCAATTCATGATTCATGATTCAATTCATGATTCATGATTTAATTCATGATTCATGATTCAAGATTCATGATTCATGATTCAATTCATGATTCATGATTTGATTTATGATTCATGATTCATGATTTAATTCATGATTCATGATTCAAGATTCATGATTCATGATTCAATTCATGATTCATGATTTGATTTATGATTCATGATTTATGATTCAATTCATGATTCATGATTCATGATTCATGATTCATGATTCAATTCATGATTCATGATTCATGATTCAATTCATGATTCATGATTCATGATTCAATTCATGATTCATGATTCATGATTCATGATTCATGATTCATGATTCAATTCATGATTCATGATTAATGATTCATGATTCAATTCATGATTCAATTCATGATTCTTGATTCATGATTCAATTCATGATTCATGGTTCGATTCATGATTCATGATTCATGATTAATGATTCATGATTCGATTCATGATTCATGATTCATGATTTAATTCATGATTCATGATTCATGATTCAATTCATGATTCATGATTCATGATTCGATTCATGATTCATGATTCATGATTAATGATTTGATTCATGATTCATGATTCATGATTCAATTCATGATTCATGATTCATGATTTATGATTCGATTCATGATTCATGATTTATGATTCAATTCATGATTCATGATTCATGATTAAATTCATGAATCATGATTCATGATTTATGATTCGATTCATGATTCATGATTTATGATTCAATTCATGATTCATGATTCATGATTCAATTCATGATTCATGATTCAATTCATGATTGATGATTTAAGATTCATGATTCATGATTCAATTCATGATTCATGATTTGATTTATGATTCATGATTCATGATTCAATTCATGATTCATGATTCATGATTCATGATTCATGATTCATGATTCAATTCATGATTCAATTCATGATTCTTGATTCATGATTCATGATTCAATTCATGATTCATGATTCGATTCATGATTCTTGATTCATGATTCATGATTTGATTAATGATTCATGATTCATGATTCAATTCATGATTCATGATTCATGATTCATGATTCAATTCATGATTCATAATTCATGATTCATGATTCATGATTCAATTCATGATTCATGATTCGATTCATGATTCTTGATTCATGATTCATGATTTGATTAATGATTCATGATTCATGATTCAATTCATGATTCATGATTCATGATTCATGATTCATGATTCAATTCATGATTCATAATTCATGATTCATGATTCAATTCATGATTCATAATTCATGATTCATGATTCATGATTTGATTCATGATTCAGGATTCAATTCATGATTCATGATTCATGATTCATCATTCATTATTTATGATTCGATTCATGATTCATGATTCAATTAATGATTCATGATTCATGATTCAATTCATGATTCATGATTCATGATTTAATTCATGATTAATAATTTATGATTCATGATTCATGATTCATGATTCATGACTCATGATTCGATTCATGATTCATGATTCATGATTAATGATTCATGATTCGATTCATGATTCATGATTCATGATTTAATTCATGATTCATGATTCATGATTCAATTCATGATTCATGATTCATGATTCGATTCATGATTCATGATTCATGATTAATGATTTGATTCATGATTCATGATTCATGATTCAATTCATGATTCATGATTCATGATTTATGATTTATGATTCGATTCATGATTCATGATTTATGATTCAATTCATGATTCATGATTCATGATTCAATTCATGATTCATGATTTAATTCATGATTCATGATTCAAGATTCATGATTCATGATTCAATTCATGATTCATGATTCATGATTCATGATTCATGATTCAATTCATGATTCATGATTCATGATTCAATTCATGATTCATGATTCATGATTCAAATTATGATTCATGATTAATGATTCATGATTCAATTCATGATTCAATTCATGATTCATGATTCATGATTCAATTCATGATTCATGGTTCGATTCATGATTCATGATTCATGATTCAATTCATGATTCATGATTTATGATTCAATTCATGATTCATGATTTATGATTTAATTCATGATTCATGATTAATGATTCATGATTCATGATTCAATTCATTATTCATAATTCATGATTCATGATTTATGATTTGATTCATGATTTATGATTCAATTCATGATTCATGATTCAATCAATGATTCATGATTCATGATTCAATTCATAATTCATGATTCAGGATTCGATTCATGATTCATGATTCATGTTTAATGATTCATGATTCATGATTCATGATTTAATACATGATTCATGATTCATGATTCGATTCATGATTCATGATTTATGATTTAATTTATGATTCATGATTCATGAATCATGATTTATTATTCGATTCATGATTCATGATTTATGATTCAATTCATGATTCATGATTAATGATTCAATGCATGATTCATGATTCAATTCATGATTCATGATTCAATTCATGATTCATGATTCATGATTCATGATTCATGATTCATGATTCAATTCATGATTCATGAATCATGATTCAATTCATGATGCATAATTCATGATTCATGATTCAATTCATGATTCATGATTCATGATTCATGATTCGATTCATGATTCATGATTTATGATTCAATTCATGATTCATGATTCATGATTCATGATTCATGATTCAATTCATGATTCATAATTCATGATTCATGATTCAATTCATGATTCATAATTCATGATTCATGATTTGAATCATGATTCAGGATTCAATTCATGATTCATGATTCATGATTCATTATTTATGATTCGATTCATGATTCATGATTCAATTAATGATTCATGATTCATGATTCATGATTTATGATTCATGATTCATGATTCATGATTCATGACTCATGATTCGATTAATGATTCATGATTCATGATTAATGACTCATGATTCGATTCATGATTCATGATTCATGATTAATGATTCATGATTTGATTCATGATTCATGATTCATGATTTAATTCATGATTCATGATTCATGATTCAATTCATGATTCATGATTTGATTCATGATTCATGATTCATGATTAATGATTTGATTCATGATTCATGATTCATGATTCAATTCATGATTCATGATTCATGATTTATGATTCGATTCATGATTCATGATTTATGATTCAATTCATGATTCATGATTCATGATTCAATTCATGATTCATGATTCAATTCATGATTGATGATTTAAGATTCATGATTCATGATTCAATTCATGATTCATGATTTGATTTATGATTCATGATTCATGATTCAATTCATGATTCATGATTCATGATTCATGGTTCATGATTCATGATTCAATTCATGACTCAATTCATGATTCTTGATTCATGATTCATGATTCAATTCATGATTCATGATTCGATTCATGATTCTTGATTCATGATTCATGATTTGATTAATGATTCATGATTCATGATTCATGATTTGATTCATGATTCATGATTCATGATTCATGATTCAATTCATGATTCATAATTCATGATTCATGATTCAATTCATGATTCATAATTCATGATTCATGATTCATGATTTGATTCATGATTCAGGATTCAATTCATGATTCATGATTCATGATTCATCATTCATTATTTATGATTCGATTCATGATTCATGATTCATGATTTAATTCATGATTAATAATTTATGATTCATGATTCATGATTCATGATTCATGACTCATGATTCGATTCATGATTCATGATTCATGATTAATGATTCATGATTCGATTCATGTTTCATGATTCATGATTTAATTCATGATTCATGATTCATGATTCAATTCATGATTCATGATTCATGATTCGATTCATGATTCATGATTCATGATTAATGATTTGATTCATGATTCATGATTCATGATTCAATTCATGATTCATGATTCATGATTTATGATTTATGATTCGATTCATGATTCATGATTTATGATTCAATTCATGATTCATGATTCATGATTCAATTCATGATTCATGATTCAATTCATGATTCATGATTCAAGATTCATGATTCATGATTCAATTCATGATTCATGATTTGATTTATGATTCATGATTCATGATTCAATTCATGATTCATGATTCATGATTCATGATTCATGATTCAATTCATGATTCATGATTCATGATTCAACTCATGATTCATGATTCATGATTCATGATTAATGATTCATGATTCAATTCATGATTCAATTCATGATTCTTGATTCATGATTCATGATTCAATTCATGATTCATGATTCGATTCATGATTCTTGATTCATGATTCATAATTTGATTAATGATTCATGATTCATGATTCAATTCATGATTCATGATTCATGATTCATTATTCATGATTCGATTCATGATTCATGATTCATGATTCAATTTATGATTCTTGATTCATGATTCAAGATTCAATTCATGATTCATGATTCGATTCATGATTCTTGATTCATGATTCATGATTCGATTCATGATTCATGATTCAATTTATGATTCAATTCATGATTCATGATTCATTATTCATGATTCGATTCATGATTCATGATTCAATTCATGATTCATGATTCAATTCATAATTCATGAGTCGATTCATGATTCATGATTCATGATTCAATTCATGATTCATGATTCATGATTCATGATTCAATTCATGATTCAATTCATGATTCATTATTCATAATTCAATTCATGATTCATGATTAAATTTATGATTCATGATTCATGATTCAATTCATGATTCATGATTCCTGATTAAATTCATGATTCATAATTCATGATTCATGATTCAATTCATGATTCATGATTCATGATTCAACTCATGATTCATGATTCATGATTCATGATTAATGATTCATGATTCAATTCATGATTCAATTCATGATTCTTGATTCATGATTCATGATTCAATTCATGATTCATGATTCGATTCATGATTCTTGATTCATGATTCATAATTTGATTAATGATTCATGATTCATGATTCAATTCATGATTCATGATTCATGATTCATTATTCATGATTCGATTCATGATTCATGATTCATGATTCAATTTATGATTCTTGATTCATGATTCAAGATTCAATTCATGATTCATGATTCGATTCATGATTCTTGATTCATGATTCATGATTCGATTCATGATTCATGATTCAATTTATGATTCAATTCATGATTCATGATTCATTATTCATGATTCGATTCATGATTCATGATTCAATTCATGATTCATGATTCAATTCATAATTCATGAGTCGATTCATGATTCATGATTCATGATTCAATTCATGATTCATGATTCATGATTCATGATTCAATTCATGATTCAATTCATGATTCATTATTCATAATTCAATTCATGATTCATGATTAAATTTATGATTCATGATTCATGATTCAATTCATGATTCATGATTCCTGATTAAATTCATGATTCATAATTCATGATTCATGATTCAATTCATGGTTCATGATTTAAATCATGATTCATGACTCAATTCATGATTTGATTCATGATTCAATTCATAATTCATGATTCGATTTATGAATCATGATTCATGATTCAATTCATGATTCATGATTCATGATTCAATTCATGATTCATGATTCAATTCATGATTCGATTCCTGATTCAATTCATGATTCATGATTCAATTCATGATTCATGATTCAATTCATTATTCATGATTCTATTCATGATTTATGATTCAATTCATGATTCATGATTTGATTCATGATTCATGATTCGATTCATGATTCATGATACAATTCATGATTCATGATTCATGATTCATGATTTGATTCATGATTCTTGATTCATGATTCGATTTATGATTCATGATTCATGATTCAATTCATGATTCATGATTCATGATTCATGATTCATGATTCATGATTCAAGATTAAATTCATGATTCATGATTCAATTCATGATTCATGATTCGATTCATGATTCATGATTCAATTCATGATTCATGATTTATGATTCAATTCATGATTCATGATTCATGATTCAATTCATGATTCATGATTCAATTAATGATTCATGATTCATTATTAAATTCATGATTCATGATTCATGATTTAATTCATGATTAATGATTTATGATTCATGATTCATGATTCATGACTCATGATTCGATTCATGATTCATGATTAATGATTCATGATTCGATTCATGATTCATGATTCATGATTTAATTCATGATTCATGATTCATGATTCAATACATGATTCATGATTCATGATTCGATTCATGATTCATGATTCATGATTAATGATTTGATTCATGATTCATGATTCATGATTCAATTCATGATTCATGATTCATGATTTATGATTTATGATTCGATTCATGATTCATGATTTATGATTCAATTCATGATTCATGATTCATGATTTAATTCATGATTCATAATTCAATTCATGATTCATGATTCAAGATTCATGATTCATGATTCAATTCATGATTCATGATTTGATTTATGATTCATGATTCATGATTCAATTCATGATTCATGATTCATGATTCAATTCATGATTCATGATTCAATTCATGATTCATGATTCATGATTCAATTCATGATTCATGATTCATGATTCATGATTCAATTCATGATTCAATTCAAGATTCTTAATTCATGATTCATGATTCGATTCATGATTCTTGATTCATGATTCATGATTCGATTCATGATTCATGATTCAATTCATGATTCAATTCATGATTCATGATTCATTATTCATGATTCATGATTCGATTCATGATTCATGATTTGATTTATGATTCATGATTCATGATTCAATTTATGATTCTTGATTCATGATTCAAGATTCAATTCATGATTCATGATTCGATTCATGATTCTTGATTCATGATTCATGATTCGATTCATGATTCATGATTCAATTCATGATTCGATTCATGATTCATGATTCAATTCATGATTCATGATTCATTATTCATGATTCATGATTCGATTCATGATTCATGATTTGATTTATGATTCATGATTCATGATTCAATTTATGATTCTTGATTCATGATTCAAGATTCAATTCATGATTCATGATTCGATTCATGATTCTTGATTCATGATTCATGATTCGATTTATGATTCATGATTCAATTCATGATTCATGATTCAATTCATAATTCATGAGTCGATTCATGATTCATGATTCATGATTCAATTCATGATTCATGAATTATGATTCATGATTCATGATTCAATTCATGATTCATTATTCATAATTCAATTCATGATTCATGATTTGATTCATGATTCATGATTCAATTTATGATTCATGATTCATTATTCATGATTCATGATTCAATTCATGATTCATAATTCATGATTCATGATTCAATTCATGATTCATGATTCATGATTCATTGTATGATTTATGATTCATGATTCAATTAATGATTCATGATTTAAATCATGATTCATGACTCAATTCATGATTCGATACATGATTCAATTCATGATTCATGATTCGATTTATGAATCATGATTCATGATTCAATTCATGATTCATGATTCATGATTCAATTCATGATTCATGATTCAATTCATGATTCGATTCCTGATTCAATTCAAAATTCATGATTCAATTCATGATTCATGATTCAATTCATTATTCATGATTCTATTCATGATTTATGATTCAATTCATGATTCATGATTTGATTCATGATTCATGATTCGATTCATGATTCATGATTCATGATTCATGATTCAATTCATGATTCATGATTCATAATTCATGATTTGATTCATGATTCTTGATTCATGATTCGATTCATGATTCATGATTCATGAATCAATTTATGATTCATGATTCATGATTCAATTCATGATTCATGATTCATGATTCAAGATTCAATTCATGATTCATGATTCAATTCATGATTCATGATTCGATTCATGATTCATGATTCAATTCATGATTCATGATTTATGATTCAATTCATGATTCATGATTCATGATTCAATTCATGATTCATAATTCATGATTCATGATTTGATTCATGATTCATGATTCAAATCATGATTCATGATTCATGATTTAATTCATAATTAATGATTCATGATTCATGATTAATGATTCATGATTCGATTCATGATTCATGATTCATGATTTAATTCATGATTCATGATTCATGATTCAATTCATGATTCATGATTCATGATTCATGATTCGATTCATGATTCATGATTCATGATTTGATTCATGATTCATGATTCATGATTCAATTCATGATTCATGATTCATGAATCATGATTTATGATTGGATTCATGATTCATGATTTATGATTCAATTTATGATTCATGATTCAAGATTCATGATTCAATTCATGATTCATGATTCAATTCATGATTCATGATTCAAGATTCATGATTCAATTCATGATTCATGATTCGATTCATGATTCTTGATTCATGATTCATGATTCATGATTCGATTCATGATTCAATTAATGATTTAATTCTTGATTTATGATTCATGATTCATGATTTAATTCATGATTCATGATTCATGATTCAATTCATGCTTCATGATTCGATTCATGATTCATGATTCAATTCATGATTCATGATTCATGATTCAATTCATGATTCATGATTCAATTCATGATTCATGATTCAAGATTCATGATTCAATTCATGATTCATGAATCATGATTCAATTCATGATGCATAATTCATGATTCATGATTCAATTCATGATTCATGATTCATGATTCATGATTCATGATTCGATTCATGATTCATATTTTATGACTCAATTCATGATTCATGATTCATGATTCAATTCATGATTCATAATTCATGATTCATGATTCAATTCATGATTCATAATTCATGATTCATGATTCATGATTTGATTCATGATTCATGATTCAATTCATGATTTATGATTCATGAATCATGATTCATGATTTATGATTCGATTCATGATTCATGATTCAATTAATGATTCATGATTCATGATTTAATTCATGATTAATGATTAATGATTAATGATTCATGATTCATGATTCGATTCATGATTCATGATTCAATTCATGATTCATGATTCATGATTTATGATTCAATTCATGATTCATGATTCATGATTCATGATTCAATTCATGATTCATTATTTGATTCATGATACATGATTCATGATTCAATTCATGATTCATGATTCATGATTCAATTCATGATTCATGATTCATGATTTATGATTCAATTCATGATTCATGATTCAATTAATGATACATGATTCATGATTCAATTCATGATTCATGATTTATGATTTCATTCATGATTCATGATTCATGATTCATAATTCATGATTCATGATTCATGATTCATGATTCGATTCATGATTCATGATTACTGATTCATGATTCGATTCATGATTCATGATTCATGATTTAATTTATGATTCATGATTCATGATTCGATTCATGATTCATGATTCATGAATCATGATTTATGATTCGGTTCATGATTCATGATTTATGATTCAATTCATGATTCATGATTCATGATTCAATTCATGATTCATGATTCAAGATTCATGATTCATGATTTAATTCATGATTCATGATTCGATTTATGATTCATGATTCATGATTCAATTCATGATTCATGATTCATGATTCATGATTCAATTCATGATTCATGAATCATGATTCAATTCATGATGCATAATTCATGATTCATGATTCAATTCATGATTCATGATTTATGATTCATGATTCATGATTCATAATTTATGATTCAATTCATGATTCATGATTCATGATTTATGATTCAATTCATGATTCATGATTCATGATTCATGATTCAATTCATGATTCATGAATCATGATTCAATTCATGATGCATAATTCATGATTCATGATTCAATTCATGATTCATGATTCATAATTTATGATTCAATTCATTATTCATGATTCATGATTCATGATTCATGATTCAATTCATGATTCATGATTCATGATTAATGATTTGAGTCATGATTCATGATTCAATTCATGATTCATGATTCATGATTCATGATTCATGATTCATGATTCATGATTCAATTCATGATTCATGATTCATGATTCAATTCAGGATTCATGATTCAATGTATTATTCATGATTCATGATTCAATTCATGATTCATGATTCAATTCATGATTCATGATTCATGATTCAATACATTATTCATGATTCTATTCATGATTTATGATTCAATTCATGATTCAATTCATGATTCATGATTCGATTCATGATTCATGATTCATGATTCATGATTCAAGATTCAATTCATGATTCATGATTCAATTCATGATTCATGATTCATGATTCAAGATTCAATTCATGATTCATGATTCAATTCATGATTCATGATTAATGACTCAATTCATGATTCATGATTCATGATTCAATTCATGTTTCATGATTCGATTCATGATTCATGATTCATGATTCAATTCATGATTCATGATTCATGATTCAATTCATGATTCATGATTCAATTCATGATTCATGATTCAAGATTCATGATTCAATTCATGATTCATGAATCATGATTCAATTCATGATGCATAATTCATGATTCTTGATTCAATTCATGATTCATGATTCATGATTCATGATTCATGATTCGATTCATGATTCATAATTTATGATTCAATTCATGATTCATGATTCATGATTCATGATTTAATTCATGATTCATAATTCATGATTCATGATTCAATTCATGATTCATAATTCATGATTAATGATTTGATTCATGATTCATGATTCAATTAATGATTCATGATTCATGATTCATGATTCATGATTTATGATTCAATTAATGATTCATGATTCATGATTCAATTCATGATTCATGATTCATGATTTAATTCATGATTAATGATTAATGATTCATGATTCATGATTCGATTCATGATTCATGATTCGATTCATGATTCATGATTCATGATTTAATTCATGATTCATGATTCATGATTCAAGATTCATGATTCATGATTCATAATTCGATCCATGATTCATGATTCATGATTAATGATTCAATTCATGATTAATGATTCATGATTCAATTCATGATTCATGATTCGATTCATGATTCATGATTCGATTCATGATTCATGATTCATAATTCGATTCATGATTCATGATTCATGATTACTGATTCATGATTCGATTCATGATTCATGATTCATGATTTAATTCATGATTCATGATTCGATTCATGATTCATGATTCATGATTCAATTCATGATTCATGATTCAGGATTCAATTCATGATTCATGATTCATGATTACTGATTCATGATTCGATTCATGATTCATGATTCATGATTTAATTCATGATTCATGATTCATGATTCATGATTCGATTCATGATTCATGATTCATGATTCAATTCATGATTCATGATTCAGGATTCAATTCATGATTCATGAATCATGATTTATGAATCGATTCATGATTCATGATTTATGATTCAATTCATGATTCATGATTCATGATTCATGATTCAATTCATGGTTCATGATTCAAGATTCATGATTCATGATTCAATTCATGATTCATGATTTGATTTATGATTCATGATTCATGATTCAATTCATGATTCATGATTCATGATTCATGATTCATTATTCATAATTTATGATTCAATTCATGATTCATGATTCATGATTCATGATTTAATTCATGATTCATAATTCATGATTCATAATTCATGATTCATGATTCAATTCATGATTCATAATTCATGATTCATGATTTGATTCATGATTCATAATTCAATTCATGATTCATGATTCATGATTCATGATTTATGATTCGATTCATGATTCATTATTCAATTAATGATTCATGATTCATGATTCATGATTCATGATTTAATTCATGATTAATGATTAATGATTCATGATTCATGATTCGATTCATGATTCATTATTCATGATTAATGATTCATAATTTAATTCATGATTCATGATTTAATTCATGATTCATGATTCGATTCATGATTCATGTTTCAAGATTAATGATTTGATTCATGATTCATAATTTAATTCATGATTCATGATTCATGATTCAATTCATGATTCAATTCATGATTCATGATTGATGATTAATGATTCATGATTCAATTCATGATTCATGATTCGATTTATGATTCATGATTCATGATTCAATTCATGATTCATGATTCATGATTCATGATTCAATTCATGATTCATGAATCATGATTCAATTCATGATGCATAATTCATGATTCATGATTCAATTCATGATTCATGATTTATGATTCATGATTCATGATTCATAATTTATGATTCAATTCATTATTCATGATTCATGATTCATGATTCATGATTCATGATTCAATTCATGATTCATGATTCATGATTAATGATTTGATTCATGATTCATGATTCAATTCATGATTCATGATTCATGATTCATGATTCATGATTCATAATTCAATTCATGATTCATGATTCATGATTCAATTCAGGATTCATGATTCAATGTATGATTCATGATTCATGATTCAATTCATGATTCATGATTCAATTCATGATTCATGATTCATGATTCAATACATTATTCATGATTCTATTCATGATTTATGATTCAATTCATGATTCAATTCATGATTCATGATTCGATTCATGATTCATGATTCATGATTCATGATTCAAGATTCAATTCATGATTCATGATTCAATTCATGATTCATGATTCATGATTAATGACTCAATTCATGATTCATGATTCATGATTCAATTCATGTTTCATGATTCGATTCATGATTCATGATTCATGATTAATGATTTGATTCATGATTCATGATTCAATTAATGATTCATGATTCATGATTCATGATTCATGATTTATGATTCAATTAATGATTCATGATTCATGATTCAATTCATGATTCATGATTCATGATTTAATTCATGATTAATGATTAATGATTCATGATTCATGATTCGATTCATGATTCATGATTCGATTCATGATTCATGATTCATGATTTAATTCATGATTCATGATTCATGATTCAAGATTCATGATTCATGATTCATAATTCGATCCATGATTCATGATTCATGATTAATGATTCAATTCATGATTAATGATTCATGATTCAATTCATGATTCATGATTCGATTCATGATTCATGATTTAATTCATGATTCATGATTCATAATTCGATTCATGATTCATGATTCATGATTACTGATTCATGATTCGATTCATGATTCATGATTTAATTCATGATTCATGATTCATGATTCGATTCATGATTCATGATTCATGATTCAATTCATGATTCATGATTCATGATTCAGGATTCAATTCATGATTCATGATTCATGATTACTGATTCATGATTCGATTCATGATTCATGATTCATGATTTAATTCATGATTCATGATTCATGATTCATGATTCGATTCATGATTCATGATTCATGATTCAATTCATGATTCATGATTCAGGATTCAATTCATGATTCATGAATCATGATTTATGAATCGATTCATGATTCATGATTTATGATTCAATTCATGATTCATGATTCATGATTCATGATTCAATTCATGGTTCATGATTCAAGATTCATGATTTATGATTCAATTCATGATTCATGATTTGATTTATGATTCATGATTCATGATTCAATTCATGATTCATGATTCATGATTCATGATTCATTATTCATAATTTATGATTCAATTCATGATTCATGATTCATGATTCATGATTCATGATTTAATTCATGATTCATAATTCATGATTCATAATTCATGATTCATGATTCAATTCATGATTCATAATTCATGATTCATGATTCATGATTTGATTCATGATTCATAATTCAATTCATGATTCATGATTCATGATTCATGATTTATGATTCGATTCATGATTCATTATTCAATTAATGATTCATGATTCATGATTCATGATTCATGATTTAATTCATGATTAATGATTAATGATTAATGATTCATGATTCGATTCATGATTCATTATTCATGATTAATGATTCATAATTTAATTCATGATTCATGATTTAATTCATGATTCATGATTCATGATTCGATTCATGATTCATGTTTCAAGATTAATGATTTGATTCATGATTCATAATTGAATTCATGATTCATGATTCATGATTCAATTCATGATTCAATTCATGATTCATGATTCATGATTAATGATTCATGATTCAATTCATGATTCATGATTCATGATTCGATTTATGATTCATGATTCATGATTCAATTCATGATTCATGATTCATGATTCATGATTCAATTCATGATTCATGAATCATGATTCAATTCATGATGCATAATTCATGATTCATGATTCAATTCATGATTCATGATTTATGATTCATGATTCATGATTCATAATTTATGATTCAATTCATTATTCATGATTCATGATTCATGATTCATGATTCATGATTCAATTCATGATTCATGATTCATGATTAATGATTTGATTCATGATTCATGATTCAATTCATGATTCATGATTCATGATTCATGATTCATGATTCATAATTCAATTCATGATTCATGATTCATGATTCAATTCAGGATTCATGATTCAATGTATGATTCATGATTCATGATTCAATTCATGATTCATGATTCAATTCATGATTCATGATTCATGATTCAATACATTATTCATGATTCTATTCATGATTTATGATTCAATTCATGATTCAATTCATGATTCATGATTCGATTCATGATTCATGATTCATGATTCATGATTCAAGATTCAATTCATGATTCATGATTCAATTCATGATTCATGATTCATGATTAATGACTCAATTCATGATTCATGATTCATGATTCAATTCATGTTTCATGATTCGATTCATGATTCATGATTCATGATTCAATTCATGATTCATGATTCATGATTCAATTCATGATTCATGATTCAATTCATGATTCATGATTCAAGATTCATGATTCAATTCATGATTCATGAATCATGATTCAATTCATGATGCATAATTCATGATTCTTGATTCAATTCATGATTCATGATTCATGATTCATGATTCAATTCATGATTCATAATTTATGATTCAATTCATGATTCATGATTCATGATTCATGATTCATGATTTAATTCATGATTCATAATTCATGATTCATGATTCAATTCATGATTCATAATTCATGATTCATGATTCATAATTTGATTCATGATTCATGATTCAATTAATGATTCATGATTCATGATTCATGATTCATGATTTATGATTCGATTCATGATTCATGATTCAATTAATCATTCATGATTCATGATTCAATTCATGATTCATGATTCATGATTTAATTCATGATTAATGATTAATGATTCATGATTCATGATTCGATTCATGATTCATGATTCGATTCATGATTCATGATTCATGATTTAATTCATGATTCATGATTCATGATTCAAGATTCATGATTCATGATTCATAATTCGATCCATGATTCATGATTCATGATTAATGATTCAATTCATGATTAATGATTCATGATTCAATTCATGATTCATGATTCGATTCATGATTCATGATTCGATTCATGATTCATGATTTGATTCATGATTCATGATTCATAATTCGATTCATGATTCATGATTCATGATTACTGATTCATGATTCGATTCATGATTCATGATTCATGATTTAATTCATGATTCATGATTCATGATTCGATTCATGATTCATGATTCATGATTCAATTCATGATTCATGATTCAGGATTCAATTCATGATTCATGATTCATGATTACTGATTCATGATTCGATTCATGATTCATGATTCATGATTTAATTCATGATTCATGATTCATGATTCGATTCATGATTCATGATTCATGATTCAATTCATGATTCATGATTCAGGATTCAATTCATGATTCATGAATCATGATTTATGAATCGATTCATTATTCATGATTTATGATTCAATTCATGATTCATGATTCATGATTCATGATTCAATTCATGGTTCATGATTCAAGATTCATGATTCATGATTCAATTCATGATTCATGATTTGATTTATGATTCATGATTCATGATTCAATTCATGATTCATGATTCATGATTCATGATTCATTATTCATAATTTATGATTCAATTCATGATTCATGATTCATGATTCATGATTCATGATTTAATTCATGATTCATAATTCATGATTCATAATTCATGATTCATGATTCAATTCATGATTCATAATTCATGATTCATGATTCATGATTTGATTCATGATTCATAATTCAATTCATGATTCATGATTCATGATTTAATTCATGATTAATGATTAATGATTCATGATTCATGATTTGATTCATGATTCATTATTCATGATTAATGATTCATAATTTAATTCATGATTCATGATTTAATTCATGATTCATGATTCATGATTCGATTCATGATTCATGTTTCAAGATTAATGATTTGATTCATGATTCATAATTTAATTCATGATTCATGATTCATGATTCAATTCATGATTCAATTCATGATTCATGATTCATGATTAATGATTCATGATTCAATTCATGATTCATGATTCATGATTCGATTCATGATTCATGATTTATGATTCAATTCATGATTCATGATTCAAGATTCATGATTCATGATTCAATTCATGATTCATGATTCATTTCATGATTCAAGATTCAATTAAAGATTCAAGATTCAAGATTCATGATTCATGATTCAATTAATGATTCATGATTCATGATTCGAATCCTGATTCAATTCATGATTCATGATTCGATTTATGATTCATAATTGATGATTTGATTCATGATTCATGATTCATGATTTAACTCATGATTCATGATTCGATTTATGAATCATGATTCATGATTTAATTCATGATTCATGATTCATGATTCAATTCATGATTCATGATTCATGATTCATGATTCATTTCATGATTCATGATTCATGATTAATGATTTGATTCATGATTCATGATTCATGATTCAATTCATGATTCATGATTCATGATTCATTATTCATAATTCGATTCATGATTCATGATTTATGATTCAATTCATAATTCATGATTCATGATTCATGATTCATGATTCATTTCATGATTCATGATTCATGATTTATGATTCAATTCATGATTCATGATTCATGATTCATGATTCATTTCATGATTCATGATTCATGATTAATGATTTGATTCATGATTCATGATTCATGATTCAATTCATGATTCATGATTCATGATTCATGATTCATGATTCGATTCATGATTCATGATTCATGATTCATGATTTAATTCATGATTCATGATTCATGATTCAATTAATGATTCATGATTCATGATTCAATTCATGATTCATGATTCATGATTTAATTCATGATTAATGATTAATGATTCATGATTCATGATTCGATTCATGATTCATGATTCATGATTTAATTCATGATTCATGATTCATGATTCAAGATTCAATTCATGATTCATGATTCAATTCATGATTCATGATTCATGATTAATGATTCAATTCATGATTAATGATTCATGATTCAATTCATGATTCATGATTCGATTCATGATTCATGATTCATGATTCGATTCATGATTCATGATTCAATTCATGATTCATGATTTATGATTCGATTCATGATTCATGATTCATGATTTATGATTTAATTCATGATTCATGATTCATGATTCAATTCATGATTCATGATTCATGATTCAATTCATGATTCATGATTCATGATTAATGATTTGATTCATGATTCATGATTCAATTCATGATTCATGATTCATGATTCATGATTCATGATTTATGATTCAATTCATAATTCATGATTCATGATGCGATTCATGATTCATGATTCATGATTCATAATTCGATTCATGATTCATGATTCATGATTACTGATTCATGATTCGATTCATGATTCATGATTCATTATTTAATTCATGATTCATGATTCATGATTCGATTCATGATTCATGATTCATGATTCAATTCATGATTCATGATTCAGGATTCAATTCATGATTCATGATTCATGATTACTGATTCATGATTCGATTCATGATTCATGATTCATGATTTAATTCATGATTCATGATTCATGATTCGATTCATGATTCATGATTCATGATTCAATTCATGATTCATGATTCAGGATTCAATTCATGATTCATGAATCATGATTTATGAATCGATTCATTATTCATGATTTATGATTCAATTCATGATTCATGATTCATGATTCATGATTCAATTCATGGTTCATGATTCAAGATTCATGATTCATGATTCAATTCATGATTCATGATTTGATTTATGATTCATGATTCATGATTCAATTCATGATTCATGATTCATGATTCATGATTCATTATTCATAATTTATGATTCAATTCATGATTCATGATTCATGATTCATGATTCATGATTTAATTCATGATTCATTATTCATGATTAATGATTCATGATTCATGATTTGATTCATGATTCATTATTCATGATTAATGATTCATAATTCAATTCATGATTCATGATTTAATTCATGATTCATGATTCATAATTTAATTCATGATTCATGATTCATGATTCAATTCATGATTCAATTCATGATTCATGATTCATGATTAATGATTCATGATTCAATTCATGATTCATGATTCATGATTCGATTCATGATTCATGATTTATGATTCAATTCATGATTCATGATTCAAGATTCATGATTCATGATTAATGATTCATGATTCAATTCATGATTCGATTCATGATTCATGATTTATGATTCAATTCATGATTCATGATTCAAGATTCATGATTCATGATTCAATTCATGATTCATGATTCATTTCATGATTCAAGATTCAATTAAAGATTCAAGATTCAAGATTCATGATTCATGATTCAATTAATGATTCATGATTCATGATTCGAATCCTGATTCAATTCATGATTCATGATTCGATTTATGATTCATAATTCATGATTTAATTCATGATTCATGATTCATTATTTAACTCATGATTCATGATTCGATTTATGAATCATGATTCATGATTTAATTCATGATTCATGATTCATGATTCAATTCATGATTCATGATTCATGATTCATGATTCATTTCATGATTCATGATTCATGATTAATGATTTGATTCATGATTCATGATTCATGATTCAATTCATGATTCATGATTCATGATTCATTATTTATAATTCGATTCATGATTTATGATTCAATGCATAATTCATGATTCATGATTCATGATTCATGATTCATTTCATGATTCATGATTCATGATTTATGATTCAATTCATGATTCATGATTCATGATTCATTTCATGATTCATGATTCATGATTAATGATTTGATTCATGATTCATGATTCATGATTCAATTCATGATTCATGATTCATGATTCATGATTCATGATTCGATTCATGATTCATGATTCATGATTCATGATTTAATTCATGATTCATGAATTATGATTCAATTAATGATTCATGATTCATGATTCAATTCATGATTCATGATTCATGATTTAATTCATGATTAATGATTAATGATTCATGATTCATGATTCGATTCATGATTCATGATTCATGATTTAATTCATGATTCATGATTCATGATTCAAGATTCAATTCATGATTCATGATTCAATTCATGATTCATGATTAATGATTCAATTCATGATTAATGATTCATGATTCAATTCATGATTCATGATTCGATTCATGATTCATGATTCATGATTCGATTCATGATTAATGATTCATGATTCAATTCATGATTCATGATTTATGATTCGATTCATGATTCAATTCATGATTCATGATTTATGATTCAATTCATGATTCATGATTTATGATTCGATTCATGATTCATGATTCATGATTTATGATTTAATTCATGATTCATGATTCATGATTCAATTCATGATTCATGATTCATGATTCAATTCATGATTCATGATTAATGATTTGATTCATGATTCATGATTCAATTCATGATTCATGTTTCATGATTCATGATTCATGATTTATGATTCATGATTCATGATTCATGACTCAAGTCATGATTCATGATTCAATTCATGATTCATGATTCATGATTCATGATTTATGATTCAATTCATGATTCATGATTCAATTAATGATTCATGATTCATGATTCAATTCATGATTCATGATTCATGATTTAATTCATGATTAATGATTAATGATTCATGATTCATGATTCATGATTCGATTCATGATTCATGATTTGATTCATGAATCATGATTCATGATTTAATTCATGATTCATGATTCAAGATTCAATTCATGATTCATGATTCAATTCATGGTTCATGATTTATGATTTATGATTCAATTCATGATTCATGATTCATGATTCATGATTCAATTCATGATTCATGATTCATGATTCATGATTTATGATTCAATTCATGATTCATGATTCAATTAATGATTCATGATTCATGATTCAATTCATGGTTCATGATTCATGATTAATGATTCAATTCATGATTAATGATTCATGATTCAATTCATGATTCATGATTCGATTCATGATTCATGATTCATGATTCAATTCATGATTCATGATTCATGATTCATGATTCAATTCATGATTCATGATTTATGATTCAATTCATGATTCATGATTCATGATTTATGATTCATGATTCAATTCATGATTCATAATTCATGATTCATGATTCATGATTTGATTCATGATTCATGATTCAATTCATGATTCATGATTCATGATTCATGATTCATAATTCGATTCATGATTCATGATTCATTATTCATTATTTAATTCATGATTCATGATTCATGATTCGATTCATGATTCATGTTTCATGATTCAATTCATGATTCATGATTCATGATTCATGATTCAATTCATGATTCATGAATCATGATTTATGAATCGATTCATGATTCATGATTTATGATTCAATTCATGATTCATGATTCATGATTCATGATTCAATTCATGGTTCATGATTCAAGATTCATGATTCATGATTCAATTCATGATTCATGATTCGATTTATGATTCATGATTCATGATTCAATTCATGATTCATGATTCATTATTCATAATTTATGATTCAATTCATGATTCATGATTCATGATTCATGATTCATGATTTAATTCATGATTCATAATTCATGATTCATAATTCATGATTCATGATTCAATTCATGATTCATAATTCATGGTTCATGATTCATGATTTGATTCATGATTCATGATTCATGATTCATGATTTATGATTCGATTCATGATTCATGATTCAATTAATGATTCATGATTCATGATTCATGATTTAATTCATGATTAATGATTAATGATTCATGATTCATGATTCATGATTCATGATTCGATTCATGATTCATGATTCATGATTAATGATTCATGATTTGATTCATGATTCATGATTTAATTCATGATTCATGATTCATGATTCGATTCATGATTCATGTTTCAAGATTAATGATTTGATTCATGATTCATGATTCAATTCATGATTCATGATTCATGATTCGATTCATGATTCATGATTAATGATTTAATTCATGATTCATGATTCATGATTCAATTCATGATTCATGATTCATGATTTATGATTCGATTCATGATTCATGATTTATGATTCAATTCATGATTCATGATTCATGATTCATGATTCATAATTCAATTCATGATTCATGATTCAATTCATGATTCATGATTCAAGATTCATGATTCATGATTCAATTTATGATTCATGATTTGATTTATGATTCATGATTCATGATTCAATTCATGATTCATGATTCATGATTCAATTCATGATTCATGATTCAATTCATGATTCATGATTCATGATTCAATTCATGATTCAATTCATGATTCTTGATTCATGATTCATGATTCAATTCATGATTCATGATTCGATTCATGATTCTTGATTCATGATTCATGATTTGATTAATGATTCATGATTTATGATTCAATTCATGATTCATGATTCATTATTCATTATTCATGATTCGATTCATGATTCTTGATTTGATTCATGATTCATGATTCATGATTCAATTTATGATTCTTGATTCATGATTCAAGATTAAATTCATGATTCATGATTCGATTCATGATTCTTGATTCAATTCATGATTCATGATTCAATTCATGATTCATGATTCGATTTATGATTCTTGATTCATGATTCATGATTCGATTCATGATTCATGATTCAATTCATGATTCAATTCATGATTCATGATTCATGATTCATGATTCATGATTCAATTCATGATTCATGATTCAATTCATAATTCATGAGTCGATTCATGATTCATGATTCAATTCATGATTCATGATTTAATTCATGATTCATGATTCAATTCATGATTTAATTCATGATTTATGATTCATGATTCATGATTCAATTCATGATTCATGATTCATGATTCATGATTCATGATTCAATTCATGATTCAATTCATGATTCATTATTCATAATTCAATTCATGATTCATTATTCATGATTCATGATTCAATTCTTGATTCATAATTCATGATTCATGATTCAATTCATGATTCATGATTCAATTTATGATTCATGATTCATGATTCAATTCATGATTCATGATTCATGATTCATGATTCATTATTCATAATTTATGATTCAATTCATGATTCATGATTCATGATTCATGATTCATGATTTAATTCATGATTCATAATTCATGATTCATAATTCATGATTCATGATTCAATTCATGATTCATAATTCATGATTCATGATTCATGATTTGATTCATGATTAATGATTCAATTCATGATTCATGATTCATGATTCATGATTTATGATTCGATTCATGATTCATGATTCAATTAATGATTCATGATTCATGATTCATGATTTAATTCATGATTAATGATTAATGATTCATGATTCATGATTCATGATTCGATTCATGATTCATGATTAATGATTTATGATTTGATTCATGATTCATGATTTAATTCATGATTCATGATTCATGATTCGATTCATGATTCATGTTTCCGGATTAATGATTTGATTCATGATTCATGATTCAATTCATGATTCCTGATTCAATTCATGATTCATGATTCAAGATTCATGATTCATGATTCAATTCATGATTCATGATTTGATTTATGATTCATGATTCAATTCATGATTCATGATTCATGATTCAATTCATGATTCTTGATTCATGATTCATGATTCAATTCATGATTCATGATTCGATTCATGATTCTTGATTCATGATTCATGATTTGATTAATGATTCATGATTTATGATTCAATTCATGATTCATGATTCATGATTCATTATTCATGATTCGATTCATGATTCATGATTCGATTCATGATTCATGATTCAATTTATGATTCTTGATTCATGTTTCAAGATTCAATTCATGATTCATGATTCGATTCATGATTCTTGATTCAATTCATGATTCATGATTCAATTCATGATTCAATTCATGATTCATGATTCATGATTCAAGATTCAATTCATGATTCATAATTCGATTTATGATTCTTGATTCATGATTCATGATTTGATTTATGATTCATGATTCAATTCATGATTCAATTCATGATTCATGATTCATGATTCATGATTCAATTCATGATTCATGATTCAATTCATAATTCATGAGTCGATTCATGATTCATGATTCATGATTCAATTCTTGATTCATGATTTAATTCATGATTCATTTCATGATTTAATTCATGATTTATGATTCATGATTCATGATTCAATTCATGATTCATGATTCATGATTCTATTCATGATTCAATTCATGATTCATTATTCATAATTCAATTCATGGTTCATGATTTGATTGATGATTCATGATTCAATTCATGATTCATTATTCATGATTCATGATTCAATTCATGATTCATAATTCATGATTCATGATTCAATTCATGATTCATGATTCAATGTATGATTCATGATTCATGATTCAATTAATGATTCATGATTTAAATAATGATTCATGATTCAATTCATGATTCATGATTCGATTTATGAATCATGATTCATGTTTCAATTCATGATTCATGATTCATGATTCAATTCATGATTCATGATTCATGATTCATGATTTATGATTCAATTCATGATTCATGATTTAATTAATGATTCATGATTCATGATTCATGATTTAATTCATGATTCATGATTCATGATTCGATTCATGATTCATGATTCATGATTCAATACATGATTCATGATTAATGATTCATGACTCAATTCATGATTCATGAATCATGATTTATGATTCGATTCATGATTCATGATTTATGATTCAATTCATGATTCATGATTCATGATTCAATTCATGATTCATGATTCAAGATTCATAATTCATGATTCATGATTCAATTCATGATTCATGATTCAATTCATGATTCATGATTCATGATTCAATTCATGATTCATGATTCAAGATTCATAATTCATGATTCATGATTCAAGATTCATGATTCATGAATCAATTCATGATTCATGATTCAATTTATGGTTCATGATTCATGATTCAATTCATAATTCATGAATCATGATTCAATTCATGATGCATAATTCATGATTCATGATTCAATTCATGATTCATGATTCATGATTCATAATTTATGATTCAATTCATGATTCATGATTCATGATTCGATTCATGATTCATGATTAATGATTTGATTCATATTCATGATTCAATTCATGATTCATGATTTATGATTCGATTCATGATTCATGATTTATGATTCAATTCATGATTCATGATTCATGATTCATGATTCAATTCATGATTCATGATTCAAGATTCATGATTCATGATTCAATTCATGATTCATGATTTGATTTATGATTCATGATTCAATTCATGATTCATGATTCATGATTCATAATTCAATTCATGATTCATGATTCATGATTCAATTCATGATTCATGATTCATGATTCAATTCATGATTCAATTCATGATTCTTGATTCATGATTCATGATTCAATTCATGATTCATGATTCGATTCATGATACTTGATTCATGATTCATGATTTGATTAATGATTCATAATTTATGATTCAATTCATGATTCATGATTCATGATTCATTATTCATGATTCGATTCATGATTCATGATTCGATTCATGATTCATGATTTATGATTCAATTTATGATTCTTGATTCATGTTTCAAGATTCAATTCATGATTCATGATTCGATTCATGATTCTTGATTCAATTCATGATTCATGATTTAATTCATGATTCAATTCATGATTCATGATTCATGATTCATGATTCAATTCATGATTCATGATTCAATTCATAATTCATGAGTCGATTCATGATTCATGATTCATGATTCAATTCTTGATTCATGATTTAATTCATGATTCATGATTCAATTCATGATTCATGATTCATGATTCTATTCATGATTCATTATTCATAATTCAATTCATGATTCATGATTTGATTGATGATTCATGATTCAATTCATGATTCATTATTCATGATTCATGATTCAATTCATGATTCATAAATCATGATTCATGATTCAATTCATGATTCATGATTCAATGTATGATTCATGATTCATGATTCAATTAATGATTCATGATTTAAATAATGATTCATGACTCAATTCATGATTCGATTCATGATTCAATTCATGATTCATGATTCGATTTATGAATCATGATTCATGTTTCAATTCATGATTCATGATTCATGATTCAATTCATGATTCATGATTCATGATTCATGATTTATGATTCAATTCATGATTCATGATTTAATTAATGATTCATGATTCATGATTCATGATTCATGATTCATGATTCGATTCATGATTCATGATTCATGATTCAATTCATGATTCATGATTCATGATTCATGATTCATGATTCAATTCATGATTCATGAATCATGATTTATGATTCAATTCATGATTCATGATTTATGATTCAATTCATGATTCATGATTCATGATTCATGATTCAATTCATGATTCATGATTCATGATTCAATTCATGATTCATGATTCAATTCATGATTCATGATTCAAGATTCATGATTCATGATTCAATTCATGAATCATGATTCAATTTATGGTTCATGATTCATGATTCAATTCATAATTCATGAATCATGATTCAATTCATGATGCATAATTCATGATTCATGATTCAATTCATGATTCATGATTCATGATTCATGATTCATGATTCATAATTTATGATTCAATTCATGATTCATGATTCCTGATTCATGATTCATGATTCAATTCATGATTCAATTCATGTTTCATGATTCATGAATTATGATTCAATTCATGATTCATGATTCATGATTCAATTCATGATTCATGATTCGATTCATGATTCAATTCATGATTCTTGATTCATGATTCATGATTCAGTTCATGATTCATGATTCAATTTATGATTCTTGATTCATGATTCAAGATTCAATTCATGATTCATGATTCGATTCATGATTCTTGATTCATGATTCATGATTCGATTCATGATTCAAGATTCAATTCATGATTCAATTCATGATTCATGATTCATGATTCAAGATTCAATTCATGATTCATGATTCGATTTATGATTCTTGATTCATGATTCATGATTCGATTCTTGATTCATGATTCGATTCATGATTCAATTCATGATTCATGATTCATTATTCATGATTCGATTCATGATTCATGATTCAATTCATGATTCATGATTCAATTCATAATTCATGAGTCGATTCATAATTCATGATTTATGATTCAATTCATGATTCATGATTTAATTCATGATTCATGATTCATGATTCATGATTCAATTCATGATTCAATTCATGATTCTTGATTCATGATTCATGATTCAATTCATGATTCATGATTCGATTCATGATTCTTGATTCATGATTCATGATTTGATTAATGATTCATGATTCATGATTCAATTCATGATTCATGATTCATTATTCATTATTCATGATTCGATTCATGATTCATGATTCGATTCATGATTCATGATTCATGATTCAATTTATGATTCTTGATTCATGATTCAAGATTCAATTCATGATTCATGATTCGATTCATGATTCTTGATTCATGATTTATGATTCGATTCATGAATCAAGATTCAATTCATGATTCAATTCATGATTCATGATTCATGATTCAAGATTCAATTCATGATTCATGATTCGATTTATGATTCTTGATTCATGATTCATGATTCGATTCATGATTCATGATTCGATTCATGATTCATGATTCAATTCATGATTCGATTCATGATTCATGATTCGATTCATGATTCATGATTCAATTCATGATTCAATTCATGATTTATGATTCATTATTCATGATTCGATTCATGATTCATGATTCAATTCATAATTCATGAGACGATTCATAATTCATGATTCATGATTCAATTCATGATTCATAATTCATGATTCATGATTCATGATTTGATTCATGATTCCTGATTCAATTCATGATTTATGATTCATGATTCATGATTTATGATTCGATTCAATTAATCATTCATGATTCATGATTCAATTCATGATTCATGATTCATGATTTAATTAATGATTAATGATTCATGATTCATGATTCATGATTCAATTCATGATTCATGATTCATGATTCATGATTCAATTAATGATTCATGATTCATGATTCGAATCCTGATTCAATTAATGATTCTTGATTCGATTTATGATTCATGATTCATGATTTAATTCATGATTCGTGATTCATGATTTAACTCATGATTCATAATTCAATTCATGATTCATGATTCATGATTCATGATTCATAATTCATGATTTGATTCATGATTCATGATTCATGATTAATGATTCATGATTCGATTCATGATTCATGATTCATGATTCATGATTCATGATTCAATTCATGATTCATGATTCATGATTCAATTCATGATTCATGATTCATGATTAATAATTTGATTCATGATTCATGATTCGATTCATGATTCATGATTCATGACTCAATTCATGATTCAATTCATAATTCATGATTCATGATTCGATTCATGATTCATGATTCATGACTCAATTCATGATTCATGATTCATGATTCGATTCATGATTCATTAATTTATGATTCAATTCATGATTCATGATTCATGATTCATGATTCAATTAATGATTCATGATTCATGATTCGATTCATGATTCATGATTCATGATCAATGATTCATGATTCGATTCATGATTCATGATTCGATTTATGATTCATGATTTATGATTCAATTCATGATTCATGATTCATGATTGAATTCATGATTCATAATTCATGATTCATGATTCATGATTTGATTCATGATTCATGATTCAATTCATGATTCATGATTCAATTCATGATTCATGATTCATGATTCATGATTCATGATTTATGATTCGATTCTTGATTCATGATTCAATTAATCATTCATGATTCATGATTCAATTCATGATTCATGATTCATGATTTAATTCATGATTTATAATTCATGATTCATAATTCATGATTCATGATTCAATTCATGATTCATAATTCATGATTCATGATTCATGATTTGATTCATGATTCATGATTCAATTCATGATTCATGATTCATGATTCATGATTTATGATTCGATTTATGATTCATGATTCAATTAATGATTCATGATTCATGATTCATGATTTCATTCATGATTAATGATTAATGATTCATGATTCATGATTCATGATTCGATTCATGATTCATGATTCATGATTAATGATTCATGATTTGATTCATGATTCATGATTTAATTCATGATTCATGATTCATGATTCGATTCATGATTCATTTTTCCGGATTAATGATGTGATTCATGATTCATGATTCAATTCATGATTCATGATTCATGATTCGATTCATGATTCATGATTAATGATTTGATTCATGATTCATGATTCAATTCATGAGTCATGATTTATGATTCGATTCATGATTCATAATTTATGATTCAATTCATGATTCATGATTCAATTCATGATTCATGATTCAATTCATGATTCATGATTCAAGATTCATGATTCATGATTCAATTCATGATTTATGATTTGATTTATGATTCATGATTCAATTCATGATTCATGATTCATGATTCATAATTCAATTCATGATTCATGATTCATGATTCAATTCATGATTCATGATTCATGATTCAATTCATGATTCAATTCATGATTCTTGATTCATGATTCATGATTCAATTCATGATTCATGATTCGATTCATGATTCTTGATTCATGATTCATGATTTGATTAATGATTCATGATTTATGATTCAATTCATGATTCATGATTCATGATTCATGATTCATTATTCATGATTCGATTCATGATTCATGATTCGATTCATGATTCATGATTCAAGATTCAATTTATGATTCTTGATTCATGTTTCAAGATTCAATTCATGATTCATGATTCGATTCATGATTCTTCATTCAATTCATGATTCATGATTCAATTCATGATTCAATTCATGATTCATGATTCATGATTCAAGATTCAATTCATGATTCATGATTCGATTTATGATTCTTGATTCATGATTCATGAGTTGATTCATGATTCATGATTCAATTCATGATTCAATTCATGATTCATGATTCATGATTCATGATTCAATTCATAATTCATGAGTCGATTCATGATTCATGATTCATGATTCAATTCTTGATTCATAATTTAATTCATGATTCATGATTCAATTCATGATTTAATTCATGATTTATGATTCATGATTCATGATTCAATTCATGATTCATGATTCATAATTCATGATTCATGATTCTATTCATGATTCAATTCATGATTCATTATTCATAATTCAATTCATGATTCATGATTTGATTCATGATTCATGATTCAATTCATGATTCATTATTCATGATTCATGATTCAATTCATGATTCATAATTCATGATTCATGATTCAATTCATGATTCATGATTCAATGTATGATTCATGATTCATGATTCAATTAATGATTCATGATTTAAATAATGATTCATGACTCAATTCATGATTCGATTCATGATTCAATTCATGATTCATGATTCGATTTATGAATTATGATTCATGATTCATGATTCAATTCATGATTCATGATTCATGATTCATGATTTATGATTCAATTCATGATTCATGATTTAATTAATGATTCATGATTCATGATTCATGATTCATGATTTAATTCATGATTCATGATTCATGATTCGATTCATAATTCATGATTCATGATTCAATTAATGATTCATGATTCATGATTCATGATTCAATTCATGATTCATGAATCATGATTTATGATTCGATTCATGATTCATGATTTATGATTCAATTCATGATTCATGATTCATGATTCATGATTCAATTCATGATTCATGATTCAATTCATGATTCATGATTCATGATTCAATTCATGATTCATGATTCAATTCATGATTCATGATTCAAGATTCATGATTCATGATTCATTTCATGATTCATGATTCAATTTATGGTTCATGATTCATGATTCAATTCATAATTCATGAATCATGATTCAATTCATGATGCATAATTCATGATTCATGATTCAATTCATGATTCATGATTCATGATTCATAATTTATGATTCAATTCATGATTCATGATTCATGATTCATGATTCAATTCATGATTCATAATTCATGATTCATGATTAATGATTCAATTCATGATTCATGATTCATGATTCATGATTCATGATTCGATTCATGATTCATGATTTATGATTCAATTCATGATTCATGATTCATGATTCATGATTCAATTCATGATTCATGATTCGATTCATGATTCATGATTCATGATTAATGATTCATGATTCGATTCATGATTCATGATTCAATTCATGATTCATGATTCATGATTCATGATTCAATTAATGATTCATGATTCATGATTCGATTCATGATTCATGATTCATGATCAATGATTCATGATTCGATTCATGATTCATGATTCGATTCATGATTCATGATTTATGATTCAATTCATGATTCATGATTCATGATTGAATTCATGATTCATAATTCATGATTCATGATTCATGATTTGATTCATGATTCATGATTCAATTCATGATTCATGATTTATGATTCGATTTATGATTCATGATTCAATTAATGATTCATGATTCATGATTCATGATTTCATTCATGATTAATGATTAATGATTAATGATTCATGATTCATGATTCGATTCATGATTCATGATTCATGATTAATGACTCATGATTTGATTCATGATTCATGATTTAATTCATGATTCATGATTCATGATTCGATTCATGATTCATTTTTCCGGATTAATGATTTGATTCATGATTCATGATTCAATTCATGATTCATGATTCATGATTCGATTCATGATTCATGATTAATGATTTGATTCATGATTCATGATTCAATTCATGATTCATGATTTATGATTCGATTCATGATTCATGATTTATGATTCAATTCATGATTCATGATTCATGATTCATGATTCATGATTCAATTCATGATTCATGATTCAATTCATGATTCATGATTCAAGATTCATGATTCATGATTCAATTCGTGATTCATGATTTGATTTATGATTCATGATTCAATTCATGATTCATGATTCATGATTCATAATTCAATTCATGATTCATGATTCATGATTCAATTCATGATTCATGATTCATAATTCAATTCATGATTCATGATTCATGATTCAATTCATGATTCATGATTCATGATTCAATTCATGATTCAATTCATGATTCTTGATTCATGATTCATGATTCAATTCATGATTCATGATTCGATTCATGATTCTTGATTCATGATTCATGATTTGATTAATGATTCATGATTTATGATTCAATCCATGATTCATGATTCATGATTCATTATTCATGATTCGATTCATGATTCATGATTCGATTCATGATTCATGATTCATGATTCAATTTATGATTCTTGATTCATGTTTCAAGATTCAATTCATGATTCATGATTCGATTCATGATTCTTCATTCAATTCATGATTCATGATTCAATTCATGATTCAATTCATGATTCATGATTCATGATTCAAGATTCAATTCATGATTCAAGATTCAATTCATGATTCATGATTCGATTTATGATTCTTGATTCATGATTCATGAGTTGATTCATGATTCATGATTCAATTCATGATTCAATTCATGATTCATGATTCATGATTCAATTCATGATTTAATTCATGATTTATGATTCATGATTCATGATTCAATTCATGATTCATGATTCATAATTCATGATTCATGATTCTATTCATGATTCAATTCATGATTCATTATTCATAATTCAATTCATGATTCATGATTTGATTCATGATTCATGATTCAATTCATGATTCATTATTCATGATTCATGATTCAATTCATGATTCATAATTCATGATTCATGATTCAATTCATGATTCATGATTCAATGTATGATTCATGATTCATGATTCAATTAATGATTCATGATTTAAATAATGATTCATGACTCAATTCATGATTCGATTCATGATTCAATTCATGATTCATGATTCGATTTATGAATCATGATTCATGTTTCAATTCATGATTCATGATTCATGATTCAATTCATGATTCATGATTCATGATTTATGATTCAATTCATGATTCATGATTTAATTAATGATTCATGATTCATGATTCATGATTTAATTCATGATTCATGATTCGATTCATGATTCATGATTCATGATTCAATTAATGATTCATAATTCATGATTCATGATTCAATTCATGATTCATGAATCATGATTTATGATTCGATTCATGATTCATGATTTATGATTCAATTCATGATTCATGATTCATGATTCAATTCATGATTCATGATTCAATTCATGATTCATGATTCATGATTCAATTCATGATTCATGATTCAATTCATGATTCATGATTCAAGATTCATGATTCATGATTCAATTCATGATTCATGATTCAATTTATGGTTCATGATTCATGATTCAATTCATAATTCATGAATCATGATTCAATTCATGATGCATAATTCATGATTCATGATTCAATTCATGATTCATGATTCATGATTCATGATTCATGATTCATAATTTATGATTCAATTCATGATTCATGATTCATGATTCAATTCATGATTCATAATTCATGATTCATGATTCATGATTCAATTCATGATTCATAATTCATGATTCATGATTCAATTCATGATTCATGATTCAATTTATGATTCATGATTCATGATTCAATTCATGATTCATGAATCATGATTCAATTCATGATGCATAATTCATGATTCATGATTCAATTCATGATTCATGATTCATGATTCATGATTCATAATTTATGATTCAATTCATGATTCATGATTCATGATTCATGATTCATGATTCAATTCATGATTCATAATTCATGATTCATGATTCAATTCATGATTCATAATTCATGATTCATGATTCAATTCATGATTCATGATTCATGATTTATGATTCATGATTTAATTCATGATTAATGATTAATGATTCATGATTCATGATTCGATTCATGATTCATGATTCATGATTCATGATTCGATTCATGATTCATGATTCATGATTTATTTCATGATTCATGATTCATGATTCGATTCATGATTCATGATTAATTATTTGATTCATGATTCATGATTCAATTCATGATTCATGATTCATGATTCAATTCATGATTCATGATTCAATTCATGATTCATGATTCAAGATTCATGATTCATGATTCAATTCATGATTCATGATTTGATTTATGATTCATGATTCATGATTCAATTCATGATTCATGATTCATGATTCATGATTCAATTAATGATTCATGATTCATGATTCAATTCATGATTCAGGATTCATGATTCATGATTCAATTCATGATTCAATTCACGATTCTTGATTCATGATTCATGATTCAATTCATGATTCATGATTCGATTCATGATTCTTGATTCATGATTCATGATTTGATTAATGATTCATGATCCATGATTCAATTCATGATTCATGATTCATTATTCATGATTCGATTCATGATTCATGATTCAATTCATGATTCATGATTCAATTTATGATTCTTGATTCATGATTCAAGATTCAATTCTTGATTCATGATTCGATTCATGATTCTTGATTCATGATTCATGATTCGATTCATGATTCAAGATTCAATTCATGATTCAATTCATGATTCATGATTCATGATTCAAGATTCAATTCATGATTCATGATTCAATTAATGATTCATGATTTAAATAATGATTCATGACTCAATTCATGATTCGATTCATGATTCAATTCATGATTCATGATTCGATTTATGAATCATGATTCATGTTTCAATTCATGATTCATGATTCATGATTCAATTCATGATTCATGATTCATGATTTATGATTCAATTCATGATTCATGATTTAATTAATGATTCATGATTCATGATTCATGATTTAATTCATGATTCATGATTCGATTCATGATTCATGATTCATGATTCAATTAATGATTCATAATTCATGATTCATGATTCAATTCATGATTCATGAATCATGATTTATGATTCGATTCATGATTCATGATTTATGATTCAATTCATGATTCATGATTCATGATTCAATTCATGATTCATGATTCAATTCATGATTCATGATTCATGATTCAATTCATGATTCATGATTCAATTCATGATTCATGATTCAAGATTCATGATTCATGATTCAATTCATGATTCATGATTCAATTTATGGTTCATGATTCATGATTCAATTCATAATTCATGAATCATGATTCAATTCATGATGCATAATTCATGATTCATGATTCAATTCATGATTCATGATTCATGATTCATGATTCATAATTTATGATTCAATTCATGATTCATGATTCATGATTCAATTCATGATTCATAATTCATGATTCATGATTCAATTCATGATTCATAATTCATGATTCATGATTCAATTCATGATTCATGATTCAATTTATGATTCATGATTCATGATTCAATTCATGATTCATGAATCATGATTCAATTCATGATGCATAATTCATGATTCATGATTCAATTCATGATTCATGATTCATGATTCATGATTCATAATTTATGATTCAATTCATGATTCATGATTCATGATTCATGATTCATGATTCAATTCATGATTCATAATTCATGATTCATGATTCAATTCATGATTCATAATTCATGATTCATGATTCAATTCATGATTCATGATTCATGATTTATGATTCATGATTTAATTCATGATTAATGATTAATGATTCATGATTCATGATTCATGATTCGATTAATGATTCATGATTCATGATTCATGATTCGATTCATGATTCATGATTCATGATTTATTTCATGATTCATGATTCATGATTCGATTCATGATTCATGATTAATTATTTGATTCATGATTCATGATTCAATTCATGATTCATGATTCAATTCATGATTCATGATTCAATTCATGATTCATGATTCAAGATTCATGATTCATGATTCAATTCATGATTCATGATTCAATTTATGGTTCATGATTCATGATTCAATTCATAATTCATGAATCATGATTCAATTCATGATGCATAATTCATGATTCATGATTCAATTCATGATTCATGATTCATGATTCATGATTCATAATTTATGATTCAATTCATGATTCATGATTCATGATTCAATTCATGATTCATAATTCATGATTCATGATTCATGATTCAATTCATGATTCATAATTCATGATTCATGATTCAATTCATGATTCATGATTCAATTTATGATTCATGATTCATGATTCAATTCATGATTCATGAATCATGATTCAATTCATGATGCATAATTCATGATTCATGATTCAATTCATGATTCATAATTCATGATTCATGATTCATAATTTATGATTCATAATTCATGATTCATGATTCAATTCATGATTCATGATTCATGATTTATGATTCATGATTTAATTCATGATTAATGATTAATGATTCATGATTCATGATTCATGATTCGATTAATGATTCATGATTCATGATTCATGATTCGATTCATGATTCATGATTCATGATTTATTTCATGATTCATGATTCATGATTCGATTCATGATTCATGATTAATTATTTGATTCATGATTCATGATTCAATTCATGATTCATGATTCAATTCATGATTCATGATTCAAGATTCATGATTCATGATTCAATTCATGATTCATGATTTGATTTATGATTCATGATTCATGATTCAATTCATGATTCATGATTCATGATTCATGATTCAATTAATGATTCATGATTCATGATTCAATTCATGATTCAGGATTCATGATTCATGATTCAATTCATGATTCAATTCACGATTCTTGATTCATGATTCATGATTCAATTCATGATTCATGATTCGATTCATGATTCTTGATTCATGATTCATGATTTGATTAATGATTCATGATCCATGATTCAATTCATGATTCATGATTCATGATTCATTATTCATGATTCGATTCATGATTCATGATTCAATTCATGATTCATGATTCAATTTATGATTCTTGATTCATGATTCAAGATTCAATTCATGATTCATGATTCGATTCATGATTCTTGATTCATGATTCATGATTCGATTCATGATTCAAGATTCAATTCATGATTCAATTCATGATTCATGATTCATGATTCAAGATTCAATTCATGATTCATGATTCGATTTATGATTCTTGATTCATGATTCATGATTCGATTCATGATTCATGATTCAATTCATAATTCAATTCATGATTCATGATTCATTATTCATGATTCGATTCATGATTCATGATTCAATTCATGATTCATGATTCAATTCATAATTCATGAGTCGATTCATAATTCATGATTTATGATTCAATTCATGATTCATGATTTAATTCATGATTCATGATTCAATTCATGATTTAATTCATGATTTATGATTCATGATTCATAATTCAATTTATGATTCATGATTCATGATTTATGATTCATGATTCAATTCATGATTCAAATCATGATTCATTATTCATAATTCAATTCATGATTCATGATTTGATTCATGATTCATGATTCAATTTATGATTCATGATTCTTGATTCAATTCATGATTCATGATTCAATTCATGATTCATTATTCATGATTCATGATTCAATTCATGATTCATAATTCATGATTCATGATTCAATTCATGATTCGATTCATGATTCAATGTATGATTCATGATTCATGATTCAATTCATGATTCATGATTCAATTCATGATTCATTATTCATGATTCATGATTCAATTCATGATTCATAATTCATGATTCATGATTCAATTCATGATTCGATTCATGATTCAATGTATGATTCATGATTCATGATTCAATTAATGATTCATGATTTAAATAATGATTCATGACTCAATTCATGATTCGATTCATGATTCAATTCATGATTCATGATTCGATTTATGAATCATGATTTATGATTCAATTCATGATTCATGATTCAATTCATGATTCATGATTCAATTCATGATTCGATTCCTGATTCAATTCATGATTCATCATTCAATTCATGATTCATGATTCATCATTCAATTCATTATTCATGATTCTATTCATGATTTATGATTCAATTCATGATTGAATTCATGATTCATGATTCGATTCATGATTCATGATTCAATTCATGATTCATGATTCAATTCATGATTCATGATTCATGATTCAAGATTCAATTCATGATTCATGATTCAATTCATGATTCATGATTCATGATTCATGATTAATGATTCAATTCATGATTCATGATTCAATTCATGATTCATGATTCGATTCATGATTCATTATTCATGATTCAATTCATGATTCATGATTTATGATTCAATTCATGATTCATGATTCATGATTCATGATTTATGATTAAATTCATGATTCATGATTCATGATTCATGATTCATGATTTAATTCATGATTCATAATTCATGATTCATGATTTGATTCATGATTCATGATTTAATTCATGATTCATGATTCATGATTCATGATTCATGATTTATGATTCAATTCATGATTAATGATTCATGATTCAATTCATGATTCATGATTCATGATTAATGATTCATGATTCGATTCATGATTCATGATTTATGATTTAATTCATGATTCATGATTCATGTTTCGATTCATGAATCATGATTCATGATTAATGATTCATGATTCGATTCATGATTCATGATTCGATTCATGATTCATGAATCATGATTTATGATTTATGATTCAATTCATGATTCATGATTCATGATTCAATTCATGATTCATAATTCATGATTCATGATTCATGATTTGATTCATGATTCATGATTCAATTCATGATTCATGATTCATGATTCATGATTTATGATTCGATTCATGATTCATGATTCAATTAATCATTCATGATTCATGATTCAATTCATGATTCATGATTCATGATTTAATTCATGATTAATGATTCATGATTCATGATTCATGATTCATGATTCATGATTAATGATTCATGATTCGAATTATGATTCATGATTCATAATTTAATTCATGATTCATGATTCAATTCATGATTCATGATTCATGATTCATGATTCATGATTCATGATTCAATTAATGATTCATGATTCATGATTCGAATCCTGATTCAATTCATGATTCATGATTTGATTTATGATTCATGATTCATGATTTAACTCATGATTTATAATTCAATTCATGATTCATGATTCATGATTCATGATTCATGATTTGATTCATGATTCATGATTCATGAACCATGATTCATGATTCAATTCATGATTCATGATTTATGATTCAATTCATGATTCATGATTCAATTAATGATTCATGATTCATGATTCAATTCATGATTAATGATTCATGATTCAATTCATGATTCATGATTCATGATTAATGATTCATGATTCGATTCATGATTCATGATTCATGATTTAATTCATGATTCATGATTCATGGTTCAATTCATGATTCATGATTCATAATTAATGATTCATGATTCGATTCATGATTCGTGATTCAATTCATGATTCATGATTCATGATTCATGATTCGATTCATGATTCATGATTCAATTCATGATTCATGATTCATGATTCATGATTCATGATTTATGATTCGATTCATGATTCATGATTCAATTAATCATTCATGATTCATGATTCAATTCATGATTCATGATTCATGATTTAATTCATGATTCATGATTCATGATTCAATTCATGATTCATGATTCATGATTCATGATTTATTTCATGATTCATGATTCATGATTCGATTCATGATTCATGATTAATTATTTGATTCATGATTCATGATTCAATTCATGATTCATGATTCATGATTCAATTCATGATTCATGATTCAATTCATGATTCATGATTCAAGATTCATGATTCATGATTCAATTCATGATTCATGATTTGATTTATGATTCATGATTCATGATTCAATTCATGATTCATGATTCATGATTCATGATTCAATTAATGATTCATGATTCATGATTCAATTCATGATTCAGGATTCATGATTCATGATTCAATTCATGATTCAATTCACGATTCTTGATTCATGATTCATGATTCAATTCATGATTCATGATTCGATTCATGATTCTTGATTCATGATTCATGATTTGATTAATGATTCATGATCCATGATTCAATTCATGATTCATGATTCATTATTCATGATTCGATTCATGATTCATGATTCAATTCATGATTCATGATTCAATTTATGATTCTTGATTCATGATTCAAGATTCAATTCTTGATTCATGATTCGATTCATGATTCTTGATTCATGATTCATGATTCGATTCATGATTCAAGATTCAATTCATGATTCAATTCATGATTCATGATTCATGATTCAAGATTCAATTCATGATTCATGATTCAATTAATGATTCATGATTTAAATAATGATTCATGACTCAATTCATGATTCGATTCATGATTCAATTCATGATTCGATTTATGAATCATGATTCATGTTTCAATTCATGATTCATGATTCATGATTCAATTCATGATTCATGATTCATGATTTATGATTCAATTCATGATTCATGATTTAATTAATGATTCATGATTCATGATTCATGATTTAATTCATGATTCATGATTCGATTCATGATTCATGATTCATGATTCAATTAATGATTCATAATTCATGATTCATGATTCAATTCATGATTCATGAATCATGATTTATGATTCGATTCATGATTCATGATTTATGATTCAATTCATGATTCATGATTCATGATTCAATTCATGATTCATGATTCAATTCATGATTCATGATTCATGATTCAATTCATGATTCATGATTCAATTCATGATTCATGATTCAAGATTCATGATTCATGATTCAATTCATGATTCATGATTCATGATTCAATTCATAATTCATGAATCATGATTCAATTCATGATGCATAATTCATGATTCATGATTCAATTCATGATTCATGATTCATGATTCATGATTCATAATTTATGATTCAATTCATGATTCATGATTCATGATTCAATTCATGATTCATAATTCATGATTCATGATTCAATTCATGATTCATAATTCATGATTCATGATTCAATTCATGATTCATGATTCAATTTATGATTCATGATTCATGATTCAATTCATGATTCATGAATCATGATTCAATTCATGATGCATAATTCATGATTCATGATTCAATTCATGATTCATGATTCATGATTCATGATTCATAATTTATGATTCAATTCATGATTCATGATTCATGATTCATGATTCATGATTCAATTCATGATTCATAATTCATGATTCATGATTCAATTCATGATTCATAATTCATGATTCATGATTCAATTCATGATTCATGATTCATGATTTATGATTCATGATTTAATTCATGATTAATGATTAATGATTCATGATTCATGATTCATGATTCGATTAATGATTCATGATTCATGATTCATGATTCGATTCATGATTCATGATTCATGATTTATTTCATGATTCATGATTCATGATTCGATTCATGATTCATGATTAATTATTTGATTCATGATTCATGATTCAATTCATGATTCATGATTCAATTCATGATTCATGATTCAATTCATGATTCATGATTCAAGATTCATGATTCATGATTCAATTCATGATTCATGATTCAATTTATGGTTCATGATTCATGATTCAATTCATAATTCATGAATCATGATTCAATTCATGATGCATAATTCATGATTCATGATTCAATTCATGATTCATGATTCATGATTCATGATTCATAATTTATGATTCAATTCATGATTCATGATTCATGATTCAATTCATGATTCATAATTCATGATTCATGATTCATGATTCAATTCATGATTCATAATTCATGATTCATGATTCATTTCATGATTCATGATTCAATTTATGATTCATGATTCATGATTCAATTCATGATTCATGAATCATGATTCAATTCATGATGCATAATTCATGATTCATGATTCAATTCATGATTCATAATTCATGATTCATGATTCATAATTTATGATTCATAATTCATGATTCATGATTCAATTCATGATTCATGATTCATGATTTATGATTCATGATTTAATTCATGATTAATGATTAATGATTCATGATTCATGATTCATGATTCGATTAATGATTCATGATTCATGATTCATGATTCGATTCATGATTCATGATTCATGATTTATTTCATGATTCATGATTCATGATTCGATTCATGATTCATGATTAATTATTTGATTCATGATTCATGATTCAATTCATGATTCATGATTCAATTCATGATTCATGATTCAATTCATGATTCATGATTCAAGATTCATGATTCATGATTCAATTCATGATTCATGATTTGATTTATGATTCATGATTCATGATTCAATTCATGATTCATGATTCATGATTCATGATTCAATTAATGATTCATGATTCATGATTCAATTCATGATTCAGGATTCATGATTCATGATTCAATTCATGATTCAATTCACGATTCTTGATTCATGATTCATGATTCAATTCATGATTCATGATTCGATTCATGATTCTTGATTCATGATTCATGATTTGATTAATGATTCATGATCCATGATTCAATTCATGATTCATGATTCATGATTCATTATTCATGATTCGATTCATGATTCATGATTCAATTCATGATTCATGATTCAATTTATGATTCTTGATTCATGATTCAAGATTCAATTCATGATTCATGATTCGATTCATGATTCTTGATTCATGATTCATGATTCGATTCATGATTCAAGATTCAATTCATGATTCAATTCATGATTCATGATTCATGATTCAAGATTCAATTCATGATTCATGATTCGATTTATGATTCTTGATTCATGATTCATGATTCGATTCATGATTCATGATTCAATTCATAATTCAATTCATGATTCATGATTCATTATTCATGATTCGATTCATGATTCATGATTCAATTCATGATTCATGATTCAATTCATAATTCATGAGTCGATTCATAATTCATGATTTATGATTCAATTCATGATTCATGATTTAATTCATGATTCATGATTCAATTCATGATTTAATTCATGATTTATGATTCATGATTCATAATTCAATTTATGATTCATGATTCATTATTTATGCGTCATGATTCAATTCATGATTCAAATCATGATTCATTATTCATAATTCAATTCATGATTCATGATTTGATTCATGATTCATGATTCAATTTATGATTCATGATTCTTGATTCAATTCATGATTCATGATTCAATTCATGATTCATTATTCATGATTCATGATTCAATTCATGATTCATAATTCATGATTCATGATTCAATTCATGATTCGATTCATGATTCAATGTATGATTCATGATTCATGATTCAATTCATGATTCATGATTCAATTCATGATTCATTATTCATGATTCATGATTCAATTCATGATTCATAATTCATGATTCATGATTCAATTCATGATTCGATTCATGATTCAATGTATGATTCATGATTCATGATTCAATTAATGATTCATGATTTAAATAATGATTCATGACTCAATTCATGATTCGATTCATGATTCAATTCATGATTCATGATTCGATTTATGAATCATGATTTATGATTCAATTCATGATTCATGATTCAATTCATGATTCATGATTCAATTCATGATTCGATTCCTGATTCAATTCATGATTCATCATTCAATTCATGATTCATGATTCATCATTCAATTCATTATTCATGATTCTATTCATGATTTATGATTCAATTCATGATTGAATTCATGATTCATGATTCGATTCATGATTCATGATTCAATTCATGATTCATGATTCAATTCATGATTCATGATTCATGATTCAAGATTCAATTCATGATTCATGATTCAATTCATGATTCATGATTCATGATTCATGATTAATGATTCAATTCATGATTCATGATTCAATTCATGATTCATGATTCGATTCATGATTCATTATTCATGATTCAATTCATGATTCATGATTTATGATTCAATTCATGATTCATGATTCATGATTCATGATTTATGATTAAATTCATGATTCATGATTCATGATTCATGATTCATGATTTAATTCATGATTCATAATTCATGATTCATGATTTGATTCATGATTCATGATTTAATTCATGATTCATGATTCATGATTCATGATTCATGATTTATGATTCAATTCATGATTAATGATTCATGATTCAATTCATGATTCATGATTCATGATTAATGATTCATGATTCGATTCATGATTCATGATTTATGATTTAATTCATGATTCATGATTCATGTTTCGATTCATGAATCATGATTCATGATTAATGATTCATGATTCGATTCATGATTCATGATTCGATTCATGATTCATGAATCATGATTTATGATTTATGATTCAATTCATGATTCATGATTCATGATTCAATTCATGATTCATAATTCATGATTCATGATTCATGATTTGATTCATGATTCATGATTCAATTCATGATTCATGATTCATGATTCATGATTTATGATTCGATTCATGATTCATGATTCAATTAATCATTCATGATTCATGATTCAATTCATGATTCATGATTCATGATTTAATTCATGATTAATGATTCATGATTCATGATTCATGATTCATGATTCATGATTAATGATTCATGATTCGAATTATGATTCATGATTCATAATTTAATTCATGATTCATGATTCAATTCATGATTCATGATTCATGATTCATGATTCATGATTCATGATTCAATTAATGATTCATGATTCATGATTCGAATCCTGATTCAATTCATGATTCATGATTTGATTTATGATTCATGATTCATGATTTAACTCATGATTTATAATTCAATTCATGATTCATGATTCATGATTCATGATTCATGATTTGATTCATGATTCATGATTCATGAACCATGATTCATGATTCAATTCATGATTCATGATTTATGATTCAATTCATGATTCATGATTCAATTAATGATTCATGATTCATGATTCAATTCATGATTAATGATTCATGATTCAATTCATGATTCATGATTCATGATTAATGATTCATGATTCGATTCATGATTCATGATTCATGATTTAATTCATGATTCATGATTCATGGTTCGATTCATGATTCATGATTCATAATTAATGATTCATGATTCGATTCATGATTCATGATTCAATTCATGATTCATGATTCATGATTCATGATTCGATTCATGATTCATGATTCAATTCATGATTCATGATTCATGATTCATGATTCATGATTTATGATTCGATTCATGATTCATGATTCAATTAATCATTCATGATTCATGATTCAATTCATGATTCATGATTCATGATTTAATTCATGATTCATGATTCATGATTCAATTCATGATTCATGATTCATGATTCATGATTCATGATTCAATTAATGATTCATGATTCGAATCCTGATTCAATTCATGATTCATGATTCGATTCATGATTCTTGATTCATGATTCATGATTCGATTCATGATTCAAGATTCAATTCATGATTCAATTCATGATTCATGATTCATGATTCAAGATTCAATTCATGATTCATGATTCGATTTATGATTCTTGAGTCATGATTCATGATTCGATTCTTGATTCATGATTCGATTCATGATTCAATTCATGATTCATGATTCATTATTCATGATTCGATTCATGATTCATGATTCAATTCATGATTCATGATTCAATTCATAATTCATGAGTCGATTCATAATTCATGATTTATGATTCAATTCATGATTCATGATTTAATTCATGATTCATGATTCATGATTCATGATTCAATTCATGATTCAATTCATGATTCTTGATTCATGATTCATGATTCAATTCATGATTCATGATTCGATTCATGATTCTTGATTCATGATTTGATTAATGATTCATGATTCATGATTCAATTCATGATTCATGATTCATTATTCATTATTCATGATTCGATTCATGATTCATGATTCGATTCATGATTCATGATTCATGATTCAATTTATGATTCTTGATTCATGATTCAAGATTCAATTCATGATTCATGATTCGATTCATGATTCATGATTCATGATTCGATTCATGATTCAAGATTCAATTCATGATTCAATTCATGATTCATGATTCATGATTCAAGATTCAATTCATGATTCATGATTCGATTTATGATTCTTGATTCATGATTCATGATTCGATTCATGATTCATGATTCGATTCATGATTCATGATTCAATTCATGATTCAATTCATGATTCATGATTCATTATTCATGATTCGATTCATGATTCATGATTCAATTCATGATTCATGATTCAATTCATAATTCATGAGACGATTCATAATTCATGATTCATGATTCAATTCATGATTCATAATTCATGATTCATGATTCATGATTTAATTCATGATTCATGATTCAATTCATGATTTATGATTCATGATTCATGATTCATGATTTATGATTCGATTCAATTAATCATTCATGATTCATGATTCAATTCATGATTCATGATTCATGATTTAATTAATGATTAATGATTCATGATTCATGATTCATGATTCATGATTCATGATTCATGATTCGAATTATGATTCATGATTCATAATTTAATTCATGATTCATGATTCATGATTCAATTCATGATTCATGATTCATGATTCATGATTCAATTAATGATTCATGATTCATGATTCGAATCCTGATTCAATTCATGATTCATGATTCGATTTATGATTCATGATTCATGATTTAATTCATGATTCATGATTCATGATTCATGATTCATGATTCATGATTTGATTCATGATTCATGAATTATGATTCATGATTCAATTCATGATTCATGATTCATGATTCAATTCATGATTCATGATTCATGATTAATGATTTGATTCATGATTCATGATTCGATTCATGATTCATGATTCATGACTCAATTCATGATTCAATTCATAATTCATGATTCATGATTCGATTCATGATTCATGATTCATGACTCAATTCATGATTCATGATTCATGATTCATGATTCATGATTCGATTCATGATTCATGATTTATGATTCAATTCATGATTCATGATTCATGATTCATGATTCAATTCATGATTCATGATTCATGATTCGATTCATGATTCATGATTCATGATTAATGATTCTTGATTCGATTCATGATTCATGATTCAATTCATGATTCATGATTCATGATTCATGATTCAATTAATAATTCATGATTCATGATTCGATTCATGATTCATGATTCATGATCAATGATTCATGATTCGATTCATGATTCATGATTCGATTCATGATTCATGATTTATGATTCAATTCATGATTCATGATTCATGATTGAATTCATGATTCATAATTCATGATTCATGATTCATGATTTGATTCATGATTTATGATTCAATTCATGATTCATGATTCAATTCATGATTCATGATTCATGATTCATGATTCATGATTTATGATTCGATTCTTGATTCATGATTCAATTAATCATTCATGATTCATGATTCAATTCATGATTCATGATTCATGATTTAATTCATGATTCATAATTCATGATTCATAATTCATGATTCATGATTCAATTCATGATTCATAATTCATGATTCATGATTCATGATTTGATTCATGATTCATGATTCAATTCATGATTCATGATTCATGATTCATGATTTATGATTCGATTTATGATTCATGATTCAATTAATGATTCATGATTCATGATTCATGATTTCATTTATGATTAATGATTAATGATTCATGATTCATGATTCATGATTCGATTCATGATTCATGATTCATGATTAATGATTCATGATTTGATTCATGATTCATGATTTAATTCATGATTCATGATTCATGATTCGATTTATGATTCATTTTTCCGGATTAATGATTTGATTCATGATTCATGATTCAATTCATGATTCATGATTCATGATTCGATTCATGATTCATGATTAATGATTTGATTCATGATTCATGATTCAATTCATGATTCATGATTTATGATTCGATTCATGATTCATGATTTATGATTCAATTCATGATTCATGATTCATGATTCAATTCATGATTCATGATTCAATTCATGATTCATGATTCAAGATTCATGATTCATGATTCAATTCATGATTTATGATTTGATTTATGATTCATGATTCAATTCATGATTCATGATTCATGATTCATAATTCAATTCATGATTCATGATTCAATTCATGATTCATGATTCATGATTCAATTCATGATTCAATTCATGATTCTTGATTCATGATTCATGATTCAATTCATGATTCATGATTCGATTCATGATTCTTGATTCATGAATTATGATTTGATTAATGATTCATGATTTATGATTCAATTCATAATTCATGATTCATTATTCATGATTCGATTCATGATTCATGATTCGATTCATGATTCATGATTCATGATTCAATTTATGATTCTTGATTCATGTTTCAAGATTCAATTCATGATTCATGATTCGATTCATGATTCTTCATTCAATTCATGATTCATGATTCAATTCATGATTCAATTCATGATTCATGATTTATGATTCAAGATTCAATTCATGATTCATGATTCGATTTATGATTCTTGATTCATGATTCATGAGTTGATTCATGATTCATGATTCAATTCATGATTCAATTCATGATTCATGATTCATGATTCATGATTCAATTCATAATTCATGAGTCGATTCATGATTCATGATTCATGATTCAATTCTTGATTCATAATTTAATTCATGATTCATGATTCAATTCATGATTTAATTCATGATTTATGATTCATGATTCATGATTCAATTCATGATTCATAATTCATGATTCATGATTCTATTCATGATTCAATTCATGATTCATTATTCATAATTCAATTCATGATTCATGATTTGATTCATGATTCATGATTCAATTCATGATTCATTATTCATGATTCATGATTCAATTCATGATTCATAATTCATGATTCATGATTCAATTCATGATTCATGATTCATGATTCAATTCATGATTCATGATTCATGATTCATGATTTATGATTCAATTCATGATTCATGATTTAATTAATGATTCATGATTCATGATTCATGATTCATGATTTAATTCATGATTCATGATTCATGATTCGATTCATAATTCATGATTCATGATTCAATTAATGATTCATGATTCATGATTCATGATTCAATTCATGATTCATGAATCATGATTTATGATTCGATTCATGATTCATGATTTATGATTCAATTCATGATTCATGATTCATGATTCATGATTCAATTCATGATTCATGATTCAATTCATGATTCATGATTCATGATTCAATTCATGATTCATGATTCAATTCATGATTCATGATTCAAGATTCATGATTCATGATTCAATTCATGATTCATGATTCAATTTATGGTTCATGATTCATGATTCAATTCATAATTCATGAATCATGATTCAATTCATGATGCATAATTCATGATTCATGATTCAATTCATGATTCATGATTCATGATTCATGATTCATGATTCATGATTCATAATTTATGATTCAATTCATGATTCATGATTCATGATTCATGATTCATGATTCAATTCATGATTCATAATTCATGATTCATGATTCATGATTCAATTCATGATTCATGATTCATGATTCATGATTCATGATTCGATTCATGATTCATGATTCATGATTCAATTCATGATTCATGATTCATGATTCGATTCATGATTCATGATTCATGATTAATGATTCATGATTCGATTCATGATTCATGATTCAATTCATGATTCATGATTCATGATTCATGATTCGATTCATGATTCGTGATTCATGATCAATGATTCATGATTCGATTCATGATTCATGATTCGATTCATGATTCATGATTTATGATTCAATTCATGATTCATGATTCATGATTGAATTCATGATTCATAATTCATGATTCATGATTCATGATTTGATTCATGATTCATGATTCAATTCATGATTCATGATTTATGATTCGATTTATGATTCATGATTCAATTAATGATTCATGATTCATGATTCATGATTTCATTCATGATTAATGATTAATGATTCATGATTCATGATTCATGATTCGATTCATGATTCATGATTCATGATTAATGATTTATGATTTGATTCATGATTCATGATTTAATTCATGATTCATGATTCATGATTCGATTCATGATTCATTTTTCCGGATTAATGATTTGATTCATGATTCATGATTCAATTCATGATTCATGATTCATGATTCGATTCATGATTCATGATTAATGATTTGATTCATGATTCATGATTCAATTCATGATTCATGATTTATGATTCGATTCATGATTCATGATTTATGATTCGATTCATGATTCATGATTCATGATTCATGATTCATGATTCAATTCATGATTCATGATTCAATTCATGATTCATGATTCAAGATTCATGATTCATGATTCAATTCATGATTCATGATTTGATTTATGATTCATGATTGAATTCATGATTCATGATTCATGATTCATAATTCAATTCATGATTCATGATTCATGATTCAATTCATGATTCATGATTCATGATTCAATTCATGATTCAATTCATGATTCTTGATTCATGATTCATGATTCAATTCATGATTCATGATTCGATTCATGATTCTTGATTCATGATTCATGATTTGATTAATGATTCATGATTTATGATTCAATTCATGATTCATGATTCATGATTCATTATTCATGATTCGATTCATGATTCATGATTCGATTCATGATTCATGATTCATGATTCAATTTATGATTCTTGATTCATGTTTCAAGATTCAATTCATGATTCATGATTCGATTCATGATTCTTCATTCAATTCATGATTCATGATTCAATTCATGATTCAATTCATGATTCATGATTCATGATTCAAGATTCAATTCATGATTCATGATTCGATTTATGATTCTTGATTCATGATTCATGAGTTGATTCATGATTCATGATTCAATTCATGATTCAATTCATGATTCATGATTCATGATTCATGATTCAATTCATGATTCATGATTCATGATTCATGATTCAATTAATGATTCATGATTCATGATTCAATTCATGATTCAGGATTCATGATTCATGATTCAATTCATGATTCAATTCATGATTCTTGATTCATGATTTATGATTCAATTCATGATTCATGATTCATGATTCATGATTCAATTCATGATTCATGATTCATGATTCAATTCTTGATTCATAATTTAATTCATGATTCATGATTCAATTCATGATTTAATTCATGATTTATGATTCATGATTCATGATTCAATTCATGATTCATGATTCATAATTCATGATTCATGATTCTATTCATGATTCAATTCATGATTCATTATTCATAATTCAATTCATGATTCATGATTTGATTCATGATTCATGATTCAATTCATGATTCATTATTCATGATTCATGATTCAATTCATGATTCATAATTCATGATTCATGATTCAATTCATGATTCATGATTCAATGTATGATTCATGATTCATGATTCAATTAATGATTCATGATTTAAATAATGATTCATGACTCAATTCATGATTTGATTCATGATTCAATTCATGATTCATGATTCGATTTATGAATCATGATTCATGTTTCAATTCATGATTCATGATTCATGATTCAATTCATGATTCATGATTCATGATTTATGATTCAATTCATGATTCATGATTTAATTAATGATTCATGATTCATGATTTAATTCATGATTCATGATTCATGATTCATGATTCGATTCATGATTCATGATTCATGATTCAATTAATGATTCATAATTCATGATTCATGATTCAATTCATGATTCATGAATCATGATTTATGATTCGATTCATGATTCATGATTTATGATTCAATTCATGATTCATGATTCATGATTCATGATTCAATTCATGATTCATGATTCAATTCATGATTCATGATTCATGATTCAATTCATGATTCATGATTCATGATTTATGATTCATGATTTAATTCATGATTAATGATTAATGATTCATGATTCATGATTCATGATTCGATTCATGATTCATGATTCATGATTCATGATTCGATTCATGATTCATGATTCATGATTTATTTCATGATTCATGATTCATGATTCGATTCATGATTCATGATTAATTATTTGATTCATGATTCATGATTCAATTCATGATTCATGATTCATGATTCAATTCATGATTCATGATTCAATTCATGATTCATGATTCAAGATTCATGATTCATGATTCAATTCATGTTTCATGATTTGATTTATGAATCATGATTCATGATTCAATTCATGATTCATGATTCATGATTCATGATTCAATTAATGATTCATGATTCATGATTCAATTCATGATTCAGGATTCATGATTCATGATTCGATTCATGATTCTTGATTCATGATTCATGATTTGATTAATGATTCATGATCCATGATTCAATTCATGATTCATGATTCATGATTCATTATTCATGATTCGATTCATGATTCATGATTCAATTCATGATTCATGATTCAATTTATGATTCTTGATTCATGATTCAAGATTCAATTCATGATTCATGATTCGATTCATGATTCTTGATTCATGATTCATGATTCGATTCATGATTCAAGATTCAATTCATGATTCAATTCATGATTCATGATTCATGATTCAAGATTCAATTCATGATTCATGATTCGATTTATGATTCTTGATTCATGATTCATGTTTCGATTCATGATTCATGATTCAATTCATGATTCAATTCATGATTCATGATTCATTATTCATGATTCGATTCATGATTCATGATTCAATTCATGATTCATGATTCAATTCATAATTCATGAGTCGATTCATAATTCATGATTTATGATTCAATTCATGATTCATGATTTAATTCATGATTCATGATTCAATTCATGATTTAATTCATGATTTATGATTCATGATTCATGATTCAATTCATGATTCATGATTCATGATTTATGATTCATGATTCAATTCATGATTAAAATCATGATTCATTATTCATAATTCAATTCATGATTCATGATTTGATTCATGATTCATAATTCATGATTCATGATTCATTCATGATTCGATTCATGATTCAATGTATGATTCATGATTCATGATTCAATTCATGATTCATGATTCAATTCATGATTCATTATTCATGATTCATGATTCAATTCATGATTCATAATTCATGATTCATGATTCAATTCATGATTCTATTCATGATTCAATGTATGATTCATGATTCATGATTCAATTCATGATTCGATTCATGATTCAATGTATGATTCATGATTCATGATTCAATTAATGATTCATGATTTAAATAATGATTCATGACTCAATTCATGATTCGATTCATGATTCAATTCATGATTCATTATTCGATTTATGAATCATGATTTATGATTCAATTCATTATTCATGATTCTATTCATGATTTATGATTCAATTCATGATTGAATTCATGATTCATGATTCGATTCATGATTCATGATTCAATTCATGATTAATGATTCATGATTCAAGATTCAATTCATGATTCATGATTCAATTCATGATTCATGATTCATGATTCATGATTAATGATTCAATTCATGATTCATGATTCAATTCATGATTCATGATTCGATTCATGATTCATTATTCATGATTCAATTCATGATTCATGATTTATGATTCAATTCATGATTCATGATTCATGATTTATGATTCAATTCATGATTCATGATTCATGATTCATGATTTAATTCATGATTCATAATTCATGATTCATGATTTGATTCATGATTCATGATTTAATTCATGATTCATGATTCATGATTCATGATTCATGATTTATGATTCAATTCATGATTAATGATTCATGATTCAATTCATGATTCATGATTCATGATTAATGATTCATGATTCGATTCATGATTCATGATTTATGATTTAATTCATGATTCATGATTCATGTTTCGATTCATGAATCATGATTCATGATTAATGATTCATGATTCAATTCATGATTCATGATTCGATTCATGATTCATGATTCATGAATCATGATTTATGATTTATGATTCAATTCATGATTCATGATTCATGATTCAATTCATGATTCATAATTCATGATTCATGATTCATGATTTGATTCATGATTCATGATTCAATTCATGATTCATGATTCATGATTCATGATTTATGATTCGATTCATGATTCATGATTCAATTAATCATTCATGATTCATGATTCAATTCATGATTCATGATTCATGATTTAATTCATGATTAATGATTCATGATTCATGATTCATGATTCATGATTAATGATTCATGATTCGAATTATGATTCATGATTCATAATTTAATTCATGATTCATGATTCATGATTCAATTCATGATTCATGATTCATGATTCATGATTCATGATTCATGATTCATGATTCGAATCCTGATTCAATTCATGATTCATGATTTGATTTATGATTCATGATTCATGATTTAACTCATGATTCATAATTCAATTCATGATTCATGATTCATGATTCATGATTCATGATTTGATTCATGATTCATGATTCATGAACCATGATTCATGATTCAATTCATGATTCATGATTTATGATTCAATTCATGATTCATGATTCAATTAATGATTCATGATTCATGATTAATGATTCATGATTCGATTCATGATTCATGATTCATGATTTAATTCATGATTCATGATTCATGGTTCGATTCATGATTCATGATTAATGATTAATGATTCATGATTCGATTCATGATTCATGATTTAATTCATGATTCATGATTCATGAATCATGATTTATGATTCGATTCATGATTCATGATTTATGATTCAATTCATGATTCATGATTCATGATTCAATTCATGATTCATAATCATGATTCATGATTTGATTCATGATTCATAATTCAATTCATGATTCATGATTCATGATTCATGATTCGATTCATGATTCATGATTCAATTCATGATTCATGATTCATGATTCATGATTTATGATTTGATTCATGATTCATGATTCAATTAATCATTCATGATTCATGATTCAATTCATGATTCATGATTCATGATTTAATTCATGATTCATGATTCATGATTCATGATTCATGATTCAATTTATGATTCTTGATTCATGATTCAAGATTCAATTCATGATTCATGATTCGATTCATGATTCTTGATTCATGATTCATGATTCGATTCATGATTCAAGATTCAATTCATGATTCAATTCATGATTCATGATTCATGATTCAAGATTCAATTCATGATTCATGATTCATGATTCATGATTTATGATTTGATTCATGATTCATGATTCAATTAATCATTCATGATTCATGATTCAATTCATGATTCATGATTCATGATTTAATTCATGATTCATGATTCATGATTCATGATTCATGATTCAATTTATGATTCTTGATTCATGATTCAAGATTCAATTCATGATTCATGATTCGATTCATGATCTTGATTCATGATTCATGATTCGATTCATGATTCAAGATTCAATTCATGATTCAATTCATGATTCATGATTCATGATTCAAGATTCAATTCATGATTCATGATTCGATTTATGATTCTTGATTCATGATTCATGTTTCGATTCATGATTCATGATTCGATTCATGATTCATGATTCAATTCATGATTCAATTCATGATTCATGATTCATTATTCATGATTCGATCATGATTCATGATTCAATTCATGATTCATGATTCATGATTCAATTTATGATTCTTGATTCATGATTCAAGATTCAATTCATGATTCATGATTCGATTCATGATTCTTGATTCATGATTCATGATTCGATTCATGATTCAAGATTCAATTCATGATTCAATTCATGATTCATGATTCATGATTCAAGATTCAATTCATGATTCATGATTCGATTTATGATTCTTGATTCATGATTCATGATTCGATTCATGATTCATGATTCGATTCATGATTCATGATTCAATTCATGATTCAATTCATGATTCATGATTCATTATTCATGATTCGATTCATGATTCATGATTCAATTCATGATTCATGATTCAATCATAATTCATGAGACGATTCATAATTCATGATTCATGATTCAATTCATGATTCATAATTCATGATTCATGATTCATGATTTGATTCATGATTCATGATTCAATTCATGATTTATGATTCATGATTCATGATTCATGATTTATGATTCGATTCAATAATCATTCATGATTCATGATTCAATTCATGATTCATGATTCATGATTTAATTAATGATTAATGATTCATGATTCATGATTCATGATTCATGATTAATGATTCATGATTCGAATTATGATTCATGATTCATAATTTAATTCATGATTCATGATTCATGATTCAATTCATGATTCATGATTCATGATTCATGATTCATGATTCAATTAATGATTCATGATTCGATTTATGATTCATGATTCATGATTTAATTCATGATTCGTGATTCATGATTTAACTCATGATTCATAATTCAATTCATGATTCATGATTCATGATGCATGATTCATGATTTGATTCATGATTCATGATTCATGATTAATGATTCATGATTCGATTCATGATTCATGATTCATGATTCATGATTCATGATTCAATTCATGATTCATGATTCATGATTCAATTCATGATTCATGATTCATGATTAATGATTTGATTCATGATTCATGATTCGATTCATGATTCATGATTCATAACTCAATTCATGATTCAATTCATAATTCATGATTCATGATTCGATTCATGATTCATGATTCATGACTCAATTCATGATTCATGATTCATGATTCATGATTCATGATTCGATTCATGATTCATGATTTATGATTCAATTCATGATTCATGATTCATGATTCATGATTCAATTCATGATTCATGATTCATGATTCGATTCATGATTCATGATTCATGATTAATGATCATGATTCGATTCATGATTCATGATTCAATTCATGATTCATGATTCATGATTCATGATTCAAGATTCAATTCATGATTCATGATTCAATTCATGATTCATGATTCATGATTCAATTCATGATTCATGATTCATGATTCAATTCATGTTTCATGTATCGATTCATGATTCATGATTCATGATTCAATTCATGATTCATGATTCATGATTCAATACATGATTCATGATTCAATTCATGATTCATGATTCAAGATTCATGATTCAATTCATGATTCATGAATCATGATTCAATTCATGATGCATAATTCATGATTCATGATTCAATTCATGATTCATGATTCATGATTCATGATTCATGATTTGATGCATGATTCATGATTCAATTCATGATTCATGATTCGATTCATGATTCATAATTATGATTCAATTCATGATTCATGATTCATGATTCATAATTCATGATTCAATTCATGATTCATAATTCATGATTCATGATTCAATTCATGATTCATAATTCATGATTCATGATTCATGATTTGATGCATGATTCATGATTCAATTCATGATTCATGATTCATGATTCATGATTCATGATTCATAATTTATGATTTGATTCATGATTCATGATTCAATTAATGATTCATGATTCCTGATTCAATTCATGATTCATGATTCATGATTTAATTCATGATTAATGATTAATGATTCATGATTCATGATTAATGATTCATGATTCGATTCATGATTCATGATTCGATTCATGATTCATGATTCATGATTCATGATTTAATTCATGATTCAATTCATGATTCATGATTCATGATTCAATTCATGATTCATGATTCGATTCATGATTCATGATTCATGATTCAATTCATGATTCATGATTTATGATTCAATTCATGATTCATGATTCATGATTCATGATTCAATTCATGATTCATAATTCATGATTCATGATTCATGATTTGATTCATGATTCATGATTCAATCATGATTCATGATTCATGATTTATGATTCAATTCATGATTCATGATTCAATTAATGATTCATGATTCATGATTCAAATTATGATTCATGATTCATGATTTAATTCATGATTAATGATTCATGATTCATGATTTAATTTATGATTCATGATCATGATTCGATCATGATTCATGATTCATGATTCAATTCATGATTCATGATTCATGATTCATGATTCAATTCATGATTCATGATTCATGAATCATGATTTATGATTCGATTCATGATTCATGATTTATGATTCAATTCATGATTCATGATTCATGATTCATGATTCAATTCATGATTCATGATTCATGATTCATGATTCAATTCATGATTCATGATTCATGTTTCATGATTTATGATTCGATTCATGATTCATGATTCAATTCATGATTCATGATTCATGATTCAATTCATGATTCATGATTCATGATTTAATTCATGATTAATGATTAATGATTCATGATTCATGATTCGATTCATGATTCATGATTCGATTCATGATTCATGATTCATGAATCATGATTTATGATTCGATTCATGATTCATGATTTATGATTCAATTCATGATTCATGATTCATGATTCGATTCATGATTCATGATTCAAGATTCATGATTCAATTCATGATTCATGATTCATGAATCATGATTTATGATTCAATTCATGATTCATGATTCATGATTCATGATTCATTTCATGATTCATGATTCAATTCATGATTCATGATCAAGATTCATGATTCAATTCATGATCATTAATTCATGAATCATGATTTATGATTCAATTCATGATTCATGATTCATAATTCATGATTCAATTCATGATTCATAATTCATGATTCATGATTCAATTCATGATTCATAATTCATGATTCATGATTTAATGCATGATTCATGATTCAATTCATGATTCATGATTCATGATTCAATTCATGATTCATGATTCATGATTCAATTCATGATTCATGATTCATGATTTAATTCATGATTAATGATTAATGATTCATGATTCATGATTAATGATTCATGATTCGATTCATGATTCATGATTCGATTCATGATTCATGATTCATGATTCATGATTCATTATTTAATTCATGATTCATGATTCAATTCATGATTCATGATTCATGATTAATGATTCAATTCATGATTCATGATTCATGATTCAATTCATGATTCATGATTCGATTCATGATTCATGATTCATGATTCAATTCATGATTCATGATTTATGATTCAATTCATGATTCATGATTCATGATTCATGATTTGATTCATGATTCATGATTCAATTCATGATTCATGATTCATGATTTATGATTCAATTCATGATTCATGATTCAATTAATGATTCATGATTCATGATTCAATTCACGATTCATGATTCCTGATTTAATTCATGATTAATGATTCATGATTCATGATTTAATTTATGATTCATGATTCATGATTCGATTCATGATTCATGATTCATGATTCAATTCATGATTCATGATTCATGATTCATGATTCAATTCATGATTCATGATTCATGAATCATGATTTATGATTCGATTCATGATTCATGATTTATGATTCAATTCATGATTCATGATTCATGATTCATGATTCATGATTTATGATTCAATTCATGATTCATGATTCAATTCATGATTCATGATTCATGAATCATGATTTATGATTCAATTCATGCTTCATGATTCATGATTCATGATTCAATTCATGATTCATGATTAAATTCATGATTCATGATTCAAGATTCATGATTCGATTCATGATTCATGATTCATGATTCGATTTATGATTCATGATTCATGATTCAATTCATGATTCATGAATCATGATTCAATTCATGATGCATAATTCATGATTCATGATTCAATTCATGATTCATGATTCATGATTCATAATTTATGATTCAATTCATGATTCATGATTCATGATTCATGATTCATGATTTATGATTCAATTCATGATTCATGATTCATGATTCATGATTCATGATTCAATTCATGATTCATAATTCATGATTCATGATTCAATTCATGATTCATAATTCATGATTCATGATTCATGATTCATGATTCATGATTTATGATTCAATTCATGATTCATGATTCATGATTCATGATTCAATTCATGATTCATAATTCATGATTCATGATTCAATTCATGATTCATAATTCATGATTCATGATTCATGATTTGATTCATGATTCATGATTCAATTCATGATTCATGATTCATGATTCATGATTTATGATTCGATTCCTGATTCATGATTCAATTAATGATTCATGATTCATGATTCAATTCATGATTCATGATTCATGATTTAATTCATGATTAATGATTAATGATTCATGATCGATTCATGATTCATGATTCATGAATCATGATTTATGATTCGATTCATGATTCATGATTTATGATTCAATTCATGAATTATGATTCATGATTCAATTCATGATTCATGATTCAAGATTCATGATTCAATTCATGATTCATGAATCATGATTTATGATTCAATTCATGATTCATGATTCATGATTCATGATTCATTTCATGATTCATGATTCAATTCATGATTCATGATTCAAGATTCATGATTCAATTCATGATTCATGATTCGATTTATGATTCATGATTCATGATTCAATTCATGATTCATGAATCATGATTCAATCATGATGCATAATTCATGATTCATGATTCAATTCATGATTCATGATTCATGATTCATGATTCATAATTTATGATTCAATTCATGATTCATGATTCATGATTCATGATTCATGATTTATGATTCAATTCATGATTCATGATTCATGATTCATGATTCAATTCATGATTCATAATTCATGATTCATGATTCAATTCATGATTCATAATTCATGATTCATGATTCATGATTTGATTCATGATTCATGATTCAATTCATGATTCATGATTCATGATTCATGATTCATGATTCATGATTTATGATTCGATTCATGATTCATGATTCAATTAATGATTCATGATTCATGATTCAATTCATGATTCATGATTCATGATTTAATTCATGATTAATGATTAATGATTCATGATTCATGATTCGATTCATGATTCATGATTCAATTCATGATTCATGATTCATGATTCATGATTCATGATTTATGATTTGATTCATGATTCATAATTCAATTAATGATTCATGATTCATGATTTAATTCATGATTAATGATTAACGATTCATGATTCATGATTCGATTCATGATTCATGATTCATGATTCAATTCATGATTCATGATTCATGATTCATGATTCATGATTAATGATTCATGATTCAATTCATGATTCATGATTCATGATTCATGATTCATGATTCAATTCATGATTCATGATTCATGATTTAATTCATGATTAATGATTAATTATTCATGATTCATGATTAATGATTCATGATTCGATCATGATTCATGATTCAATTCATGATTCATGATTCGATTCATGATTCATGATTCATGATTCATGATTCATGATTTAATTCCTAATTCATGATTAATGATTCATGATTCAAGATTCAATTCATGATTCATGATTCAATTCATGATTCATGATTAATGATTCAATTCATGATTCATGATTCATGATTCAATTCATGATTCATGACTCGATTCATGATTCATGATTCATGATTCAATTCATGATTCATGATTTATGATTCAATTCATGATTCATGATTCATGATTTGAATCATGATCATGATTCAATTCATGATTCATGATTCATGATTTATGATTCAATTCATGATTCATGATTCAATTAATGATTCATGATTCATGATTTAATTCATGATTAATGATTAATGATTCATGATTCATGATTAATGATTCATGATTCGATTCATGATTCATGATTCAATTCATGATTCATGATTCATGATTCATGATTCAATTCATGATTCATGATTCATGATTCAATTCATTATTCATGATTCATGAATCATGATTTATAATCAATTCATGATTCATGATTCATGATTCATGATTCAATTCATGATTCATGATTAAATTCATGATTCATGATTCAAGATTCATGATTCAATTCATGATACATGATTCGATTTATGATTCATGATTCATGATTCAATTCATGATTCATGAATCATGATTCAATTCATGATGCATAATTCATGATTCATGATTCAATTCATGATTCATGATTCATGATCATGATTCATAATTTATGATTCAATTCATGATTCATGATTCATGATTTATGATTCAATTCATGATTCATGATTCATGATTCAATTCATGATTCATAATTCATGATTCATGATTCAATTCATGATTCATAATTCATGATTCATGATCATGATTTGATTCATGATTCATGATTCAATTCATGATTCATGATTCATGATTCATGATTTATGATTCGATTCATGATTCATGATTCAATTCATGATTCATGATTCTATTCATGATTTATGATTCAATTCATGATTCAATTCATGATTCATGATTCGATTCATGATTCATGATTCAATTCATGATTTATGATTCATGATTCAATTCATGATTCATGATTCAATTCATGATTCATGATTCATGATTCAATTCATGATTCATGATTCATGATTCATGATTCAAGATTCAATTCATGATTCATGATTCAATTCATGATTCATGATTCATGATTCAATTCATGATTCATGATTCATGATTCAATTCATGTTTCATGTATCGATTCATGATTCATGATTCATGATTCAATTCATGATTCATGATTCATGATTCAATACATGATTCATGATTCAATTCATGATTCATGATTCAAGATTCATGATTCAATTCATGTTTCATGTATCGATTCATGATTCATGATTCATGATTCAATTCATGATTCATGATTCATGATTCAATACATGATTCATGATTCAATTCATGATTCATGATTCAAGATTCATGATTCAATTCATGATTCATGAATCATGATTCAATTCATGATGCATAATTCATGATTCATGATTCAATTCATGATTCATGATTCATGATTCATGATTTGATGCATGATTCATGATTCAATTCATGATTCATGATTCGATTCATGATTCATAATTTATGATTCAATTCATGATTCATGATTCATGATTCATAATTCATGATTCAATTCATGATTCATAATTCATGATTCATGATTCAATTCATGATTCATAATTCATGATTCATGATTTGATGCATGATTCATGATTCAATTCATGATTCATGATTCATGATTCATGATTCATAATTTATGATTTGATTCATGATTCATGATTCAATTAATGATTCATGATTCATGATTCAATTCATGATTCATGATTCATGATTTAATTCATGATTAATGATTAATGATTCATGATTCATGATTAATGATTCATGATTCGATTCATGATTCATGATTCGATTCATGATTCATGATTCATGATTCATGATTTAATTCATGATTCATGATTCAATTCATGATTCATGATTCATGATTAATGATTCAATTCATGATTCATGATTCATGATTCAATTCATGATTCATGATTCGATTCATGATTCATGATTCATGATTCAATTCATGATTCATGATTTATGATTCAATTCATGATTCATGATTCATGATTCATGATTCAATTCATGATTCATAATTCATGATTCATGATTCATGATTTGATTCATGATTCATGATTCAATTCATGATTCATGATTCATGATTTATGATTCAATTCATGATTCATGATTCAATTAATGATTCATGATTCATGATTCAATTCATGATTCATGATTCATGATTTAATTCATGATTAATGATTCATGATTCATGATTTAATTTATGATTCATGATTCATGATTCGATTCATGATTCATGATTCATGATTCAATTCATGATTCATGATTCATGATTCATGATTCAATTCATGATTCATGATTCATGAATCATGATTTATGATTCGATTCATGATTCATGATTTATGATTTAATTCATGATTCATGATTCATGATTCATGATTCAATTCATGATTCATGATTCATGATTCATGATTCAATTCATGATTCATGATTCATGAATCATGATTTATGATTCAATTCATGCTTCATGATTCATGATTCATGATTCAATTCATTGATTCATGATTAAATTCATGATTCATGATTCAAGATTCATGATTCAATTTATGATTCATGAATCGATTTATGATTCATGATTCATGATTCAATTCATGATTCATGAATCATGATTCAATTCATGATGCATAATTCATGATTCATGATTCAATTCATGATTCATGATTCATGATTCATGATTCATAATTTATGATTCAATTCATGATTCATGATTCATGATTCATGATTCATGATTTATGATTCAATTCATGATTCATGATTCATGATTCATGATTCATGATTCAATTCATGATTCATAATTCATGATTCATGATTCAATTCATGATTCATAATTCATGATTCATGATTCATGATTCATGATTCATGATTTATGATTCATTTCATGATTCATGATTCATGATTCATGATTCATGATTCAATTCATGATTCATAATTCATGATTCATGATTCAATTCATGATTCATAATTCATGATTCATGATTCATGATTTGATTCATGATTCATGATTCAATTCATGATTCATGATTCATGATTCATGTTTCATGATTTATGATTCGATTCATGATTCATGATTCAATTCATGATTCATGATTCATGATTCAATTCATGATTCATGATTCATGATTTAATTCATGATTAATGATTAATGATTCATGATTTCATGATTCGATTCATGATTCATGATTCATGAATCATGATTCATGATTCGATTCATGATTCATGATTCATGATTCAATTCATGATTCAAATTCATGATCATGATTCAATTCATGATTCATGATTTATGATTCAATTCATGATTCATGATTCATGATTCATGATTCAATTCATGATTCATGATTCATGATTCATGATTCAATTCATGATTCATGAATCATGATTTATGATTCAATTCATGCTTCATGATTCATGATTCATGATTCAATTCATGATTCATGATTAAATTCATGATTCATGATTCAAGATTCATGATTCGATTCATGATTCATGATTCGATTTATGATTCATGATTCATGATTCAATTCATGATTCATGAATCATGATTCAATTCATGATGCATAATTCATGATTCATGATTCATGATTTGATTCATGATTCATGATTCAATTCATGATTCATGATTCATGATTCATGTTTCATGATTTATGATTCGATTCATGATTCATGATTCAATTCATGATTCATGATTCATGATTCAATTCATGATCATGATTCATGATTTAATTCATGATTAATGATTAATGATTCATGATTCATGATTCGATTCATGATTCATGATTCATGAATCATGATTCATGATTCGATTCATGATTCATGATTCATGATTCAATTCATGATTCATGATTCATGATTCATGATTCAATTCATGATTCATGATTCATGAATCATGATTTATGATTCGATTCATGATTCATGATTTATGATTCAATTCATGATTCATGATTCATGATTCATGATTCGATTCATGATTCATGATTCATGAATCATGATTCATGATTCGATTCATGATTCATGATTCATGATTCAATTCATGATTCATGATTCATGATTCAATTCATGATTCATGATTCATGAATCATGATTTATGATTCGATTCATGATTCATGATTTATGATTCAATTCATGATTCATGATTCATGATTCATGATTCAATTCATGATTCATGATTCATGATTCATGATTCAATTCATGATTCATGAATCATGATTTATGATTCAATTCATGCTTCATGATTCATGATTCATGATTCAATTCATGATTCATGATTAAATTCATGATTCATGATTCAAGATTCATGATTCGATTCATGATTCATGATTCGATTTATGATTCATGATTCATGATTCAATTCATGATTCATGAATCATGATTCAATTCATGATGCATAATTCATGATTCATGATTCAATCATGATTCATTAATTCATGAATCATGATTTATGATTCAATTCATGATTCATGATTCATGATTCATGATTCATTTCATGATTCATGATTCAATTCATGATTCATGATTCAATTCATGATTCATGATTCAAGATTCATGATTCAATTCATGATTCATGATTCATGAATCATGATTTATGATTCAATTCATGATTCATGATTCATGATTCATGATTCATTTCATGATACATGATTCAATTCATGATTTATGATTCAATTCATGATTCATGATTCAAGATTCATGATTCAATTCATGATTCATTAATTCATGAATCATGATTTATGATTCAATTCATGATTCATGATTCATAATTCATGATTCAATTCATGATTCATAATTCATGATTTATGATTCAATTCATGATTCATAATTCATGATTCATGATTCATGATTTAATGCATGATTCATGATTCAATTCATGATTCATGATTCATGATTCATGATTCATGATTCATAATTTATGATTTGATTCATGATTCATGATTCAATTAATGATTCATGATTCATGATTCAATTCATGATTCATGATTCATGATTTAATTCATGATTAATGATTAATGATTCATGATTCATGATTAATGATTCATGATTCGATTCATGATTCATGATTCGATTCATGATTCATGATTCATGATTCATGATTCATGATTTAATTCATGATTCATGATTCAATTCATGATTCATGATTCATGATTAATGATTCAATTCATGATTCATGATTCATGATTCAATTCATGATTCATGATTCGATTCATGATTCATGATTCATGATTCAATTCATGATTCATGATTTATGATTCAATTCATGATTCATGATTCATGATTCATGATTTGATTCATGATTCATGATTCAATTCATGATTCATGATTCATGATTTATGATTCAATTCATGATTCATGATTCAATTAATGATTCATGATTCATGATTCAATTCACGATTCATGATTCCTGATTTAATTCATGATTAATGATTCATGATTCATGATTTAATTTATGATTCATGATTCATGATTCGATTCATGATTCATGATTCATGATTCAATTCATGATTCATGATTCATGATTCATGATTCAATTCATGATTCATGATTCATGAATCATGATTTATGATTCGATTCATGATTCATGATTTATGATTCAATTCATGATTCATGATTCATGATTCATGATTCAATTCATGATTCATGATTCATGATTCATGATTCAATTCATGATTCATGAATCATGATTTATGATTCAATTCATGCTTCATGATTCATGATTCATGATTCAATTCATGATTCATGATTAAATTCATGATTCATGATTCAAGATTCATGATTCGATTCATGATTCATGATTCGATTTATGATTCATGATTCATGATTCAATTCATGATTCATGAATCATGATTCAATTCATGATGCATAATTCATGATTCATGATTCAATTCATGATTCATGATTCATGATTCATGATTCATAATTTATGATTCAATTCATGATTCATGATTCATGATTCATGATTCATGATTTATGATTCAATTCATGATTTATGATTCATGATTCATGATTCATGATTCAATTCATGATTCATAATTCATGATCATGATTCAATTCATGATTCATAATTCATGATTCATGATTCATGATTCATGATTTATGATTCAATTCATGATTCATGATTCATGATTCATGATTCAATTCATGATTCATAATTCATGATTCATGATTCAATTCATGATTCATGATTCATGATTCATGATTTATGATTCGATTCATGATTCATGATTCAATTAATGATTCATGATTCATGATTCAATTCATGATTCATGATTCATGATTTAATTCATGATTAATGATTAACGATTCATGATTCATGATTCGATTCATGATTCATGATTCATGATTCATGATTCAATTCATGATTCATGATTCATGATTCAATTCATGATTCATGATTCATGATTCATGATTAATGATTCATGATTCGATTCATGATTCATGATTCAATTCATGATTCATGATTCGATTCATGATTCATGATTCATGATTCATGATTCATGATTCATGATTTAATTCCTAATTCATGATTAATGATTCATGATTCAGATTCAATTCATGATTCATGATTCAATTCATGATTCATGATTCATGATTAATGATTCAATTCATGATTCATGATTCATGATTCAATTCATGATTCATGACTCGATTCATGATTCATGATTCATGATTCAATTCATGATTCATGATTTATGATTCAATTCATGATTCATGATTCATGATTCATGATTCAATTCATGATTCATGATTCAAGATTCATGATTCAATTCATGATTCATGATTCGATTTATGATTCATGATTCATGATTCAATTCATGATTCATGAATTCATGATTCAATTCATGATGCATAATTCATGATTCATGATTCAATTCATGATTCATGATTCATGATTCATGATTCATAATTTATGATTCAATTCATGATTCATGATTCATGATTCATGAATCATGATTTATGATTCAATTCATGATTCATGATTCATGATTCATGATTCAATTCATGATTCATAATTCATGATTCATGATTCAATTCATGATTCATAATTCATGATTCATGATTCATGATTTGATTCATGATTCATGATTCAATTCATGATTCATGATTCATGATTCATGATTCATGATTTATGATTCGATTCATGATTCATGATTCAATTAATGATTCATGATTCATGATTCAATTCATGATTCATGATTCATGATTTAATTCATGATTAATGATTAATGATTCATGATTCATGATTCGATTCATGATTCATGATTCAATTCATGATTCATGATTCATGATTCATGATTCATGATTTATGATTCGATTCATGATTCATGATTCAATTAATGATTCATGATTCATGATTCAATTCATGATTCATGATTCATGATTTAATTCATGATTAATGATTAACGATTCATGATTCATGATTCGATTCATGATTCATGATTCATGATTCATGATTCAATTCATGATTCATGATTCATGATTCAATTCATGATCATGATTCATGATCATGATTAATGATTCATGATTCGATTCATGATTCATGATTCAATTCATGATTCATGATTCATGATTCATGATTCATGATTCATGATTCATGATTCATGATTTAATTCCTAATTCATGATTAATGATTCATGATTCAAGATTCAATTCATGATTCATGATTCAATTCATGATTCATGATTCATGATTAATGATTCAATTCATGATTCATGATTCATGATTCAATTCATGATTCATGACTCGATTTATGATTCATGATTCATGATTCAATTCATGATTCATGATTTATGATTCAATTCATGATTCATGATTCATGATTTATGATTCAATTCATGATTCATGATTCATGATTTGAATCATGATTCATATTCAATTCATGATTCATGATTCATGATTTATGATTCAATCATGATTCATGATTCAATTAATGATTCATGATTCATGATTTAATTCATGATTAATGATTAATGATTCATGATTCATGATTAATGATTCATGATTCGATTCATGATTCATGATTCAATTCATA